>NC_086322.1:2641520-2941520 GCF_036172605.1 Pelobates fuscus
GGGATACTGTGCCAACCGCAGCATGGCGGTCCAGGGGATACTGTGCCAACCGCAGCATGGCGGGCAGGGGATACTGTGCCAACCGCAGCATGGCGGGCAGGGGATACTGTGCCAACCGCAGCATGGCGGGCAGGGGATACTGTGCCAACCGCAGCATGGCGGGCAGGGGATACTGTGCCAACCGCAGCATGGCGTCCAGGGGATACTGTGCCAACCGCAGCATGGCGTCCAGGGGATACTGTGCCAACCGCAGCATGGCGGGCAGGGGATACTGTGCCAACCGCAGCATGGCGGGCAGGGGATACTGTGCCAACCGCAGCATGGCGGCCAGGGGATACTGTGCCAACCGCAGCATGGCGGCAGGGGATACTGTGCCAACCGCAGCATGGCGGGCAGGGGATACTGTGCCAACCGCAGCATGGCGGGCAGGGGATACTGTGCCAACCGCAGCATGGCGGGCAGGGGATACTGTGCCAACCGCAGCATGGCGGGCAGGGGATACTGTGCCAACCGCAGCATGGCGGCAGGGGATACTGTGCCAACCGCAGCATGGCGGGCAGGGGATACTGTGCCAACCGCAGCATGGCGGGCAGGGGATACTGTGCCAACCGCAGCATGGCGGGCAGGGGATACTGTGCCAACCGCAGCATGGCGGGCCAGGGGATACTGTGCCAACCGCAGCATGGCGGGCAGGGGATACTGTGCCAACCGCAGCATGGCGGCCAGGGGATACTGTGCCAACCGCAGCATGGCGGCCAGGGGATACTGTGCCAACCGCAGCATGGCGGGCAGGGGATACTGTGCCAACCGCAGCATGGCGGCCAGGGGATACTGTGCCAACCGCAGCATGGCGGCAGGGGATACTGTGCCAACCGCAGCATGGCGGCCAGGGGATACTGTGCCAACCGCAGCATGGCGGGCAGGGGATACTGTGCCAACCGCAGCATGGCGGGCAGGGGATACTGTGCCAACCGCAGCATGGCGGGCAGGGGATACTGTGCCAACCGCAGCATGGCGGGCAGGGGATACTGTGCCAACCGCAGCATGGCGGGCAGGGGATACTGTGCCAACCGCAGCATGGCGGGCAGGGGATACTGTGCCAACCGCAGCATGGCGGGCAGGGGATACTGTGCCAACCGCAGCATGGCGGGCAGGGGATACTGTGCCAACCGCAGCATGGCGGGCAGGGGATACTGTGCCAACCGCAGCATGGCGGCCAGGGGATACTGTGCCAACCGCAGCATGGCGTCCAGGGGATACTGTGCCAACCGCAGCATGGCGGGCAGGGGATACTGTGCCAACCGCAGCATGGCGGGCAGGGGATACTGTGCCAACCGCAGCATGGCGGGCAGGGGATACTGTGCCAACCGCAGCATGGCGGCCAGGGGATACTGTGCCAACCGCAGCATGGCGTCCAGGGGATACTGTGCCAACCGCAGCATGGCGGGCAGGGGATACTGTGCCAACCGCAGCATGGCGGGCAGGGGATACTGTGCCAACCGCAGCATGGCGGCCAGGGGATACTGTGCCAACCGCAGCATGGCGGCCAGGGGATACTGTGCCAACCGCAGCATGGCGGCCAGGGGATACTGTGCCAACCGCAGCATGGCGGCCAGGGGATACTGTGCCAACCGCAGCATGGCGGCCAGGGGATACTGTGCCAACCGCAGCATGGCGGGCAGGGGATACTGTGCCAACCGCAGCATGGCGGGCAGGGGATACTGTGCCAACCGCAGCATGGCGGGCAGGGGATACTGTGCCAACCGCAGCATGGCGGGCAGGGGATACTGTGCCAACCGCAGCATGGCGGGCAGGGGATACTGTGCCAACCGCAGCATGGCGGTCAGGGGATACTGTGCCAACCGCAGCATGGCGGGCAGGGGATACTGTGCCAACCGCAGCATGGCGGCCAGGGGATACTGTGCCAACCGCAGCATGGCGGCCAGGGGATACTGTGCCAACCGCAGCATGGCGGCAGGGGATACTGTGCCAACCGCAGCATGGCGGGCAGGGGATACTGTGCCAACCGCAGCATGGCGGGCAGGGGATACTGTGCCAACCGCAGCATGGCGGGCAGGGGATACTGTGCCAACCGCAGCATGGCGTCCAGGGGATACTGTGCCAACCGCAGCATGGCGGCCAGGGGATACTGTGCCAACCGCAGCATGGCGGGCAGGGGATACTGTGCCAACCGCAGCATGGCGGCCAGGGGATACTGTGCCAACCGCAGCATGGCGGCCAGGGGATACTGTGCCAACCGCAGCATGGCGGCCAGGGGATACTGTGCCAACCGCAGCATGGCGGGCAGGGGATACTGTGCCAACCGCAGCATGGCGGGCAGGGGATACTGTGCCAACCGCAGCTTGGCGGGCAGGGGATACTGTGCCAACCGCAGCATGGCGGCCAGGGGATACTGTGCCAACCGCAGCATGGCGGGCAGGGGATACTGTGCCAACCGCAGCATGGCGGGCAGGGGATACTGTGCCAACCGCAGCATGGCGGGCAGGGGATACTGTGCCAACCGCAGCATGGCGGGCAGGGGATACTGTGCCAACCGCAGCATGGCGGGCAGGGGATACTGTGCCAACCGCAGCATGGCGGGCAGGGGATACTGTGCCAACCGCAGCATGGCGGGCAGGGGATACTGTGCCAACCGCAGCATGGCGGGCAGGGGATACTGTGCCAACCGCAGCATGGCGGGCAGGGGATACTGTGCCAACCGCAGCATGGCGGGCAGGGGATACTGTGCCAACCGCAGCATGGCGGGCAGGGGATACTGTGCCAACCGCAGCATGGCGGGCAGGGGATACTGTGCCAACCGCAGCATGGCGGGCAGGGGATACTGTGCCAACCGCAGCATGGCGGGCAGGGGATACTGTGCCAACCGCAGCATGGCGGGCAGGGGATACTGTGCCAACCGCAGCATGGCGGGCAGGGGATACTGTGCCAACCGCAGCATGGCGGGCAGGGGATACTGTGCCAACCGCAGCATGGCGGGCAGGGGATACTGTGCCAACCGCAGCATGGCGGGCAGGGGATACTGTGCCAACCGCAGCATGGCGGGCAGGGGATACTGTGCCAACCGCAGCATGGCGGGCAGGGGATACTGTGCCAACCGCAGCATGGCGGGCAGGGGATACTGTGCCAACCGCAGCATGGCGGGCAGGGGATACTGTGCCAACCGCAGCATGGCGGGCAGGGGATACTGTGCCAACCGCAGCATGGCGGGCAGGGGATACTGTGCCAACCGCAGCATGGCGGGCAGGGGATACTGTGCCAACCGCAGCATGGCGGCCAGGGGATACTGTGCCAACCGCAGCATGGCGGCCAGGGGATACTGTGCCAACCGCAGCATGGCGGCCAGGGGATACTGTGCCAACCGCAGCATGGCGGGCAGGGGATACTGTGCCAACCGCAGCATGGCGGGCAGGGGATACTGTGCCAACCGCAGCATGGCGGGCAGGGGATACTGTGCCAACCGCAGCATGGCGTCCAGGGGATACTGTTGCAACCGCAGCATGGCGGGCAGGGGATACTGTGCCAACCGCAGCATGGCGGCCAGGGGATACTGTGCCAACCGCAGCATGGCGGCCAGGGGATACTGTGCCAACCGCAGCATGGCGGCCAGGGGATACTGTGCCAACCGCAGCATGGCGGCCAGGGGATACTGTGCCAACCGCAGCATGGCGGCCAGGGGATACTGTGCCAACCGCAGCATGGCGGCCAGGGGATACTGTGCCAACCGCAGCATGGCGGCCAGGGGATACTGTGCCAACCGCAGCATGGCGGCCAGGGGATACTGTGCCAACCGCAGCATGGCGGCCAGGGGATACTGTGCCAACCGCAGCATGGCGGCCAGGGGATACTGTGCCAACCGCAGCATGGCGGCCAGGGGATACTGTGCCAACCGCAGCATGGCGGCCAGGGGATACTGTGCCAACCGCAGCATGGCGGCCAGGGGATACTGTGCCAACCGCAGCATGGCGGGCAGGGGATACTGTGCCAACCGCAGCATGGCGGGCAGGGGATACTGTGCCAACCGCAGCATGGCGGGCAGGGGATACTGTGCCAACCGCAGCATGGCGGGCAGGGGATACTGTGCCAACCGCAGCATGGCGGGCAGGGGATACTGTGCCAACCGCAGCATGGCGGGCAGGGGGATACTGTGCCAACCGCAGCATGGCGGGCAGGGGGATACTGTGCCAACCGCAGCATGGCGGGCAGGGGATACTGTGCCAACCAGGTCTGGTGCCAACCACAGAATGGCGGGCAGGGGATACTGTGCCAACCACAGCATGGCGGGCAGGGGATACTGTGCCAACCGCAGCATGGCGGGCAGGGGATACTGTGCCAACCGCAGCATGGCGGGCAGGGGATACTGTGCCAACCGCAGCATGGCGGGCAGGGGATACTGTGCCAACCGCAGCATGGCGGGCAGGGGATACTGTGCCAACCGCAGCATGGCGGGCAGGTTGATACTGTTCTATGTTGTGATTGGCACCAGACCTGGCTAGAACAGGATCACCCTGCCTGCCATGTTGTGGTTGGCACAAGATCACCTGTACTCCGACCGAGTACCTTTTTGTTGATCGACGCTTCCTAGCTTGCGCCGAGAAGCATGAGCATCGGACACCACAACCACCGCAGACTCCACAACCGCCGTAGCTTTACTGTAGTCTCGCCGTCTCCCTTCCACCCTGGATCAACCTCTGTACTCCAGGACCGTGTGGGAAAGACCTCTCCTCCAGGAGTATACAAAGTATAGCAATCCCCAGTGTGAAATAGCAGTTCCCCTCCAATCACGAGACAAGACTACGTGTTGAGGGTCAAACAGGAACAGAATGCACTGAGGCTTTATTGCTTCTTTTATACACATTTCCTCACAAGGTTACCACCCACGTTGACCTTGTTGGGTATTGAAAACACAAACGTAACAACCAATAGTTTACAGACACACAGTTAAACACTCCCATTCATTACAGTAAAATCCTCCCCTCTGCTTGGGAGATAATTGGACTAATTACTGTATCAGCTCAATTATCTCCAAGCGAAAAAACTTATTACACAATTTTTATAACTTTAAAATTATACATCAAATTCGCATAAAATATATTTTTTAGAAACCGCATACCGTATATACTCGAATATAAGCCGAGGCCCCTAATTTTACCACAAAAAACTGGGAAATGCAGCAGCTACTGGTAAATTTCTAAATAAAATTAGATCCCCAAAAAATTATATTAATTTAATATTTATTGACAGTGTGTGTGTATATAATGAATGCAGAGTGTGTGTGTGTTTGTGTAGTGTGTGTGTGTGTGTATGAATGCAGTGTATGTGGTGCAGAGTGTGTAACCTTGGTGGGGGTAGGCATTTTTATTATTATTTTTTTTTTCGTCCCCCCTCCCTGCTTGATACCTGGACAGGGAGAGGGGCTCTCATTCCCTAGTGGTCCAGTGGATGGGCTGTGTAGAAGGGGGGCTGGCAGCAAGCTGTTACTTACCTTTCCAGCAGCTCCCTTCTCCTCCGTGCCGTTCAGCTCCACTGTAAGTCTCGCGGTAACCCATGGCAGCACTCAGATGCCGCGGCTCTCGTGAGACTTACAGTGGAGCTGACCAGAACAGAGGAGAAAGGAGCTGCAGGAAAGGTAAGTAACAGCTAGCTGCCAGCCCCCAACAGGCTTGTAATGAGCCCGGCGGTCCTGGTCTGTATTATTGACTCGAGTATAAGATGAGTGGGGCTTTTTCAGCACAAAAAATGAGCCGAAAAAACTCATCTTATACTCTAGTGTATATACGGTAATTACAGGAACAACATATCCAAAATTCATGCAAAGCCGTTCGGGAGTTAGCTGGAAGTCTCATTTGACCGACCGCACGCACATTTTCCTACCCAAAACAGTTCCAGAGATTTAAGCTGTGCCGCAGGTCTATTCATCACAGCTAAAATGCAGTTGGAATGCACGAACGGGTGCCGTTCGTGCAAATAGCAATATTACTGTGGCGTTCGAATTGTTGAACACTGTTTGACTCCATTCGAAATGTGAAAGTTCCAAAAGAAGGTAAAACTTCAACCGGCTAAATTAAAACGTGTTCGTTTGTCGAATGGTGGCCACTTTAGCAAAAGTACAGATCTTTTCCCAGAGTATTATAAAAGTCCATAAGCCCAAATAACATTTTTAAAGGGCAAACTCTCCCAAGGGCCATAGTCACAAGGCAAGAGGCTGGCAATTAGTCCTCTCCAGGCACAAGTGGAGAAGGGCACTTCGTCACAACCTGCTAGAACCGTATCACCCTGCCCGCCATGTTGTGGTTGTCACCAGACCTGGCTAGAACAGTATCGCCCTGCCTGCCATGCTGTGGTTGGCACCAGACCTGGCTAGAACAGTATCACCGTACCCGCCATGCTGTGGTTTGCACCAGACCTGGTTAGGACAGTATCATCCTACCCGCCATGCTGTGGTTGGCACCAGACCTGGCTAGCACAGTATCACCCTACCTGCCATTATGTGGTTGCCACCAGACCTGGTTAGGACAGTATCATCCTACCCGCCATGCTGTGGTTGGCACCAGACCTGGTTAGGGCAGTATCATCCTACCCGCCATGCTGTGGTTGGCACCAGACCTGGCTAGCACAGTATCACCCTACCTGCCATTATGTGGTTGCCACCAGACCTGGTTAGGACAGTATCATCCTACCCGCCATGCTGTGGTTGGCACCAGACCTGGCTAGCACAGTATCACCGTACCCACCATGCTGTGGTTAGCACCAAACCTGGCTAGAACAGTATCACCGTACCCGCCATGCTGTGGTTTGCACCAGACCTGGTTAGGACAGTATCACCCTACCCGCCATGCTGTGGTTTGCACCAGACCTGGTTAGGACAGTATCACCCTACCTGCCATGCTGTGGTTGGCACCAGACCTGGCTAGCACAGTATCACCCTGCCTGCCATGCTGTGGTTGGCATCAGACCTGGTTAGGGCAGTATCACCCTGCCTGCCATGCTGTGGTTGGCACCAGACCTGGCTAGCACAGTATCACCGTACCCACCATGCTGTGGTTGGCACCAAACCTGGCTAGAACAGTATCACCCTGCCCGCCATGCTGTGGTTGGCACCAGACCTGGTTAGGACAGTATCACCCTGCCTGCCATGCTGTGGTTGGCATCAGACCTGGTTAGGGCAGTATCACCCTGCCTGCCATGCTGTGGTTGGCACCAGACCTGGCTAGCACAGTATCACCGTACCCACCATGCTGTGGTTGGCACCAAACCTGGCTAGAACAGTATCACCCTGCCCGCCATGCTGTGGTTGGCACCAGACCTGGCTAGAACAGTATCACCCTGCCTGCCATGCTGTGGTTGGCACCAGACCTGGCTAGAACAGTATCACCCTGCCCGCCATGCTGTGGTTGGCACCAGACCTGGCTAGAACAGTATCACCTTACCTGCCATGCGGGTAGGGCAATACTGTTCTAGCCAGGTCTGGTGCCAACCACAGCATAGACGAAAGGGTAAGGCTTTTAAATCAAGATCTGGCGCAAAACGCAAGATGGCGATAGTGTAGCACTACAGTATGGTATATTTCAGTCTCAGTAATGCCAATGCCAACCACATCATAGGCGTCTGCAAAGCCTGTGTCCTGTGAACACTCTCTCACTTTTCTCTTTGAGACCAGGCCTTTCTGTCTTGTCTCTTGGGTACCAGCAGGGTGAATTGTGTGAAGCTCGATAGGAGCCTCTGCCTCTTTAAGAAAAGTCTTGTATGTAAACATGGCTGTACTTTTGCTTATTTTACTGCTGTCTATCTATATTCCCTGCCGTGACGTCCTTTCTGTGTTTTCCATTTCACTTTGCAGGAAGTAGTTAAAGTAAAAATCAAGGAGCTGAATGAGCACATTGTGTGTTACCTGTGCGCAGGATACTTCATAGACGCCACCACAATCACCGAGTGTCTGCACACATGTGAGTACTTTCTTATCTATAAAATGGCTGCCTTGATATGGGAGCCATGCAGAGCCCTGGAGGGGTTAGGGTCCCTCCCAGTGCGCCATTTCTTTATTGCGTTGCTCCGAGATTTCTATATATCTGTTATGGTGTCCAGTAATGAAAGAAGCTCGTTGTAGGTCAATATTTTGTCATATTCTGATTTGTCATATTCCGCCTTGGAAGCGATTCCAATAGAAATGAAGCTTTTACTAGCTACGTCGCTGGGCCGATATCCTGATCAGGTGGTCTCCTGACACCATGTGACTAAATTAGCAGAGTTTGACTCTTACGGAAGTGCGTCTAGTGGCTGTCATATAGGCTAACAATGCAATGAAACCATTGGTATTCCTCTAAAGTGACAATGTTTTCAACGTCCGAGTTAAAAAGGGGATGCACATGGCACCCAGACCACCTCATTGAGTCAGTGGTCTGGGAGCATATAGTGTTCCTTTAAGAAGATGCATGCTATATATTTCCTGCCACAAGATGTCAGTATTGCATTGCTGCTAGTTCAGTAAAGCATCTACCTTGATTTATGGGAGGATGAGAATCTGGAGGGGACGCTAGGCTTGCTAACCTTTACATCTTATTAAAGGGACACTCCTTTAGCCACAGTGACCTTGTTATGGAGTGCAGTCTTGCCTTCTCTTTTATTCCTCTGGCCACAGTCCGCTTAAGAAAGATGATAGGTTGCATGTTCTCTGTAAGGCTGAGTGCGGTGTTTCTCTTTAAGGGTTGGAGGCTGAGTGCGGGGTTTCTCTTTAAGGGTTGGAGGCTGAGCGCGGGGTTTCTCTTTAAGGGTTGGAGGCTGAGCGCGGGGTTTCTCTTTAAGGGTTGGAGGCTGAGCGCGGGGTTTCTCTTTAAGGGTTGGAGGCTGAGCGCGGGGTTTCTCTTTAAGGGTTGGAGGCTGAGCGCGGTGTTTCTCTTTAAGGGTTGGAGGCTGAGTGCGGGGTTTCTCTTTAAGGCCCTATTTTTCAGTAAAGCTGTGGGGAGTCCTGGCACCATCCTCACTTTAATAAGCTAAAGGGGTTTTGCTTTATAACCACTCACAATTCATTAATAGATGGTGTCTGGTGATAGAGCCGCTGGGAGCAGGATTGGTCGGCGTGTATTGCTGTCATTTATCCTGTAGTAAGTGTGCTCTCTCTTGTTGCAGTCTGTAAGAGCTGCATTGTGAAATATCTGCAGACCAGCAAGTACTGCCCACTCTGTAACATCAAGATCCATGAGACTCAACCCCTTCTGAACCTCAAACTGGACCGGGTCATGCAGGACATCGTCTATAAGCTGGTACCAGGACTGCAGGAAAGTGAGTATGTCTATCATCGCCTCATTAAATGACGAGGAACGTTTGGCACTGACAGTTTCTTATGTTTAGACAATGTGGGAGGTGTTAGTGCGAGGGGGTGCGGCTGTGTTAGGATGTAGTGCTGGGCTGCCTCCTGATTGGATGATTAGACCATGTGGGGGTGTTAGTACATAGAGCGAGGGGGTGCGGCTGTGTTAGGATGTAGTGCTGGGCTGGCCTCCTGATTGAATATGTAGAAAATGCATGTTGTTCTTCCTTTGTTAGATGAGGAGAATCGGATCAGAGACTTTTATCACTCACGTGGTTTGGAGCGAGTACTCCAGCCAAGCGCAGTGGAAGGTAAGTTCTAGAATGTCTCTCCTTACTGCTATCTGTTTGTAGCTCAGTGTTCTGTGAGCCGTGGCTGTCCTCCATGAGCCATGGATGGCTAGCTAACTGCCTGATATCTTCCACAGATCCCGTCGGTGAGGTTTCCCGACACTCCCTCTCACTGTCAGTGTCTCAGAGCACGGCACATTATTACAGAAACGACGAACAAGTCTGCCTCTGTTTAGAGAAAGTCAGGTGAGGATCGATGCCTGTCAGCTCTGATTAACGACGTTTCACGTGTAGCAATGTCTGTCCTGTCTTCAAGCTGTGGTTTCATGGTTTGGGGTACAGACAGTACACGGCTATGGGGTGTATTGTATGGTTTGGGGGTACAGACAGTACACAGTGATGGGGTGTAGCACTTTGGTTTGGGGTACAGGCAGTATATGGTGATGGGGTGTAGCACTCTAAGGTTTGGGGTACTGACAAGTGATGATTACATATAGCAGTATATTTTTAAGAATTTCAGGTTAGAACATGACATTTTGTGTGTGAGTTGTGCAGTAATGGGGTGCATGGCAATGGCTAATCCTTTGCTCTCTGTCACTTGCAGTTCTGGGAAAGACAAGAAGAAGTTTATCCTACAGGTAACCCTGAGTGTGAATCGTTTAGCTCATCCCCCGCTGCCCTCCTGTGCGTGCTCGTGATAAATAAAGTCTCCTTCACTCCTGTTTTACAGCAGAAATATGTGAGATGTTCTGCACGTTCGGAAGTTCGCCACCTGCGCAGAGTGCTCTGCCACCGACTTAGTGTTCCCCCTCCACACGTAAGTAAATTTCCTCTGTAACGGACTGGCCCCCGACTGACTGGCCCCCGATTCCTTTATATTGACACGCAATGTCTTCACTAGGTCCAGCTTCTGTTTGACAATGAGACTCTGCCGGACAATATGACCATGAAGCAGTTGTGGCTAACGCGTTGGTATGGGAAGGTGAGTGTATAGTTTAAGGGAACATCGGTACTGTCCCTTGTCTTTGGGGGGCATTCTCTGGATCTTTATCAGACCATAGACAGATAATGGGACTTCCACATATATTAGAAGTTAGACCTTTAAAGTTTGCATCTTGCTGTACCCTGGTGGGTGGCTTGCCACCTAATCTCAAAGCCACAACTCTATCCAAGATTTGGGCATTTGCTAATTCTCTTCCAATGGGTATATGGACAAACCTTGTCTAGTGTTCACGGGGGAACCATTTGGCTGGTTGTTGGATTGGTGTTGGCTATAGTTTGTTTGGTTTTCACTTAATGTTTTTTTCTGTCTTCCAGCCGGCTCCGCTGGTCTTATCATATAGCGTGAAGGAGAAGAGGAGGTGACCGCCGCATTGTATGAAAGCTGTATATAAATGAAATGAGTGTCCTGTATATAGTAACACACCCTGACCAGGCTGGTACAGTTTACAGGGGTGTTTAGGATTGATTCCAGCATGGTCTGCGTCTGTGGATCTGACGCAAGAGTTCCTAGGTTGACCTTAAGACTGACTGCAGTGCCTTACGTCTCCATGATGGGCGACGCCTGCTTTCTATGGATTCGTTTTCATTTGAAAAACTATTTTGCCCCTTTTTATTAAAAGGAAAAAAAAAATTCTGGTAGCGTCAAGTTGGTGGGAGTGCAATGTTTGTCTATATCTCAAGCTTTGGCGGGCTGTGGTTTTGGTGAATAAAAAGGTATAAATTGCTGATTTTAGGAAGGCTAGTTCAGCATATTGAGGGCAGATCATTTCAGATAAGCTATTTATGGGGATTCCAGTATTTTGAAGCAAATCTAAAATATTGCTCAGCACATCTATAAGAATTGAATTTAAACAATTGTTAAAGGGTTACTAATAAGGGTTGTCATTGCCCCAGCTAGGTTCCACACTTTAAACCGGGAAGTTTTATAGTTTTAGCTGTAATGTAGCTCCATTCAAAGCTCGGGGTCTGATCTCCTCCAGCCAACGTCACGGCAGCCCTTGCAAGCTCCAATCAGTCCTGCATAGCAAGTCCAGCCTTTCTTACATCATTTTTGTTGATGATTGAAAAGAAGGCAAAAAAAAAGTTTGAAGCGCTTTACATTTTTGCAACAAACTAGAAAAACAGATGTTTCAAAATTCTATCCTTGAATATTCTGTTTTTGCAAGTATGCATCCAGTAGCTGTTTGAACATCTGTATGGACTCTGATAAAACCACCTCTTCAGGCACAGAATGTACATCCTTTGCCTTAGACTAAATCTCCTTTCTTCCGGTCTAAAGGCATGTCCTATAACAATTCCCAAATCCTTCTCATGTGGAAGTTCCTTGTGCATAACATTACATTTCAATCTATCCAAATCCCTCTGCAGCAAGGCAATATCCTGCTCACATCTTATTACTTTACAAAGTTTTGTGTCATCTGCAAACACCGAAACATGGCTTTCAATGCTCATTTCAAGATCATTTATAAATATGTTAAATAGAAGCGGTCCCAAAACAGAACCCTGAGGGACACCACTTTTGCCCAGCCTGAAAATTTACCATTTATGACAACTCGTTGTACTCTATCCTTAAAGAGACCCTCCAGTGCCAGAAAAACAAACCGTTTTCCTGGCACTGCAGGTCCCCTCTCCCTCCCACCCCCCAAAACCCCTTCAGTGACTTACCTGTATCCAGCGCTGGTTCAGGGTCCGCCCACGCTCCTCCCCTGCCATCATCCGGCGGGGGAGACCTATTGCGTATGCGCAGCCGTCTAGTAGACAGCCACTAGAGGAACTGTAATTATTGCAGTTTATGCAGGGTTAAGGGTAGTGGGAGTTGGCACCCAGACCACTCCAATGGGCTGAAGTGGTCTGGGTGCCTGGAGTATCCCCTTTTAAGCCAATGTGTTACCCAAGAACAAAGGTTCACTTTTTTTCCCCCACACTTAGTTTCTTAAGTACTCATGGATGAATACCGTCAGGCCCTGGAGGTTTAAGTTTAGAAAAAAAAAAAAAAACTCAGTTGTCCGAACTAATTAACATCTTCTGTTTCAAAAGAAGAACACAACAGAGAGTTCAATGATACAAATTTTAAATTATGATATAAATAGATACAATTAAGCTTATATTTACTAGTATCTCCAACAAATGCAATACATATACACATAGACTGCTGAATATATATACACACACACACACACACACAGACTCCTGCATACATTCACACACCGACTGCTTAATAAATACACACACCGACACAGAGACCGTCCGCTAAATACACACAGTGTCTGCTGAATATACACACAGACTGCTCAATAAATACACTGCTGAATATATACATTGTTGAGTACATACACAGACTGCTCAAAAAAATACACTGCTGAATACACATACACAGACTGCTGAATATATACACTGCTGAGTACACACAGTCTGCTGAATACATACACACACACAGTCTGCTGAATACACACACATACTGCATTGAGGGGTACAGTGTGTGAGGAATGCTGGGGGGGGGGGGCAGGGTGCTGTGTGTGTGAGGAAGATCCATTTAAAAGAAAAAAAGGTATATTAAATCTGTATTTCCCCCCCCCCCCCCACCTTCTTACCTTTGGTGAAGGGGTGGACACAGCCATCCCTGGTGGTCCAGTGGTGGTAAGTATGTGACTGGGATGCAGCTCTCCTGTCCTCTCCGCAATGCGGTGTGGAGTGTTGCCATGATAACGCGCGGCAATGCTCCACACAGATTGCTCACGGGAGGACAGGAGAGCTGCTTCCTATATCCCTCCCCACCTGCTTCCGGTCCTCCCGACATGGAAGCAGGGTAGGCGCCTGCCATTTTGGGCAGGCAAGTGCCTATTCTGCATTGCTGCAGACAGACAGCCTCCCCCGGCGACCTATGGCGGCGTGCCCACAAAGGGGGCCCGGCGTGCCACCGGTTCGCCATTACTGGCCTAGAGCAGTGGTTCCCAGCCCAGTCCTCAAATACCCTCTAACAGTCCAGGATTTAGAGATTACCCTGGTGTGTCTAAAGTGTTTTTTGTCTACAAACAAGTTAAACACAACTGGGTAATCCCTAAATCCTGGACTGTTAGATGGTACTTGAGGATTTCTTGCATGCATTATTGGCTTCCTCCTATGTATTCTAGGATGGCTCCTGATTCGTCGGTGATTGGACTGTATTGCTGGCTCAGAGCGTATGCGTTCGGAGGGAGTAATTTTTTTATTATTTAAAAAAAAAAAGATGTATTCATGTAATGGAAAGAGGTAGATGGACTGCACAGAAAGAGGGGTAAACAAAACTTGCAACATATGTAATATATGCATAGCATTGACTGGGGCTAGTTACTATATGAGTCATACGTACATGGCTCATAGCCCCTGTCCTGTTGTATATCTCTGGATCTGCAGTGTTTCAAACAGAAATTTCATATTTAATACGTGTATTCCCATAGATACGATACAGTCAATACGTGTACTGCCGGGGATACGATACATTCAATTCATGTACTCCCGGGGATACGATACATTCAATACGTGTACTCCCGGGCATACAATACATTCAATACGTGTACTTCCGGGGATACGATACATTCAATACGTGTGTAACGGATCGCCTGGCACCCCGACTTGGTACCTCCGTTAATGGATGCTCCTAGTGCTTCCTGAGGACTCCAAGCACTCTGGCAGACACCACAATCACCGAATCCGAGAAACCTTTTAAATTCTCCCAAGCATATGAATGCGGTAGACCATTGAATAGGAACCATACGAATAGGCTTGTACTCCTAGCAGTCAACTGGAACAGCATGCAATAAATCCTTCCCCCCAATAATGAGACGACACATCACTTTGAGGGTAAAACAGGAACTCTGGACTGTCTCATCCAGCCTGGCTTTTATTACAATAATCCACATACAGGCCACACCCAGGGGGAGGCATAAAATAACCAATCACATACATGGTTCAGCCCACACATCCCCTCCCCTCAGATAATATTAAACCCAATTATCCGGTACACCTTTTCAGCCAAGTTCTGGATGTACCCCAAAAACAGGGGGTACACCTTTAAATCCAGCATCGCTGGATAGCCCTTATTCAGGGGGGAAACATATCCAAAATTCAAGTCATTCGGATGAACAGTTCGGGAGATATGGGGTTCCAAAGATTTGACCGACCGCATGGGTAAAGTATCCGAAAACAGTTCCATGCATTTTGGCCCTGCGGTCGGTCACAAACAAGGGAATGAAAACAGGCGAATTGCCTGTGTTATAGAGCCTGGAGAGGGTTTGAATGAATTCCCTTGTTTGAGGGGTTCTTTCTACCGAACGGCGGGTCATTCGGTAGTTTCCATACGAATTTCTGGAAGTATGGAGGTCTCAGCGGTGTTTGCCTAGTCAAGTGTCCGATTTTAGTTCCAGACACTCGACGGCAAAACACCGCTGTTCGGTAGTTTAAGATGGCCGCCGCCACGTGTTTGTTTCCCGAATGGCGGCCACCCAGAGGACAAAGACCACACTGCACTGATTGCCAATTACCTGTTTGCAACATTGTTGCAAACGGTAATTGGAGGCACACTCATTCCTGGGTGGTCTGGTTGTTCGGTAGTTTCACTCAATATAATAAATGGAGTGATTCTACCGAACAATCAGGTGAATGCTGCATACATATCCCAGGTTAAACTTAACACACAAATACACATATAATATTACAGGCAGTACACTAGAATATGTAGCACAGTCTTAAAGGGACAGTAGTCCCAAAAGTCCCAATATGTCCATAGATGCTGTTAAAAGGGCCAGTAGCAGCAATATACAGTACAATGTGCCCCAAATAACCCAGGGGCCATAGTCAGTAGGTAGGAGGCTAGCAAACAGGCTTCTCCAGGGCCCAGTGGCGAGGTTGGTTTCGCCACAACGTGTACTCCCGGGGATACGATACATTCAATACGTGTACTCCCGGGCATACGATACATTCAATACGTGTACTTCCGGGGATACGATACATTCAATGCGTGTACTTCCGGGAATACAATACATTCAATACGTGTACTCCCGGGAATACGATACATTCAATACGTGTACTTCCGGGGATACGATACATTCAATACGTGTACTCCCGGGGATATGATACACTCAATACGTGTACTCCCGGGGATACATTCAATACGTGTACTCCCGGGGATAAGATACATTCAATACGTGTACTCCCGGGGATACGATACATTCAATACGTGTACTCCCGGGGATACGATACATTCAATACGTGTACTCCCGGGGATACACTCAATATGTGTACTCTTATAGAGATTCCTCCCTATAATCACTTGCCTCCTTGGGGAAGTGGAGGTTACGTTATTTCCCCCCACATCGCCACATTTATGAATATTCTTTTTTTCACCCAGTCTTTCTGTAGACAATTAGGGGTTAAATTGCCTCCCCTTTCTCCTGGTGTTTCCTGGACAGTGTTGGATTTAGTTGCCCCCACACTCACACATTATTTAAATTAGCATTAGTTAAACTGGCAGCTGGTGAGATGAGGGGGTTAAGTTTCCTCCTGCCCCCCTTGCATAGTTGAAGGGGTTGGGGGATAATCAATCCCTTTTATTTATCTCTCATCGCCTTCCCAAGGAGATGTCAGATACACAGAGCAGAGCTCAGACAGCCCCCCTTATCATACTGACTGGGGGGTTTCCACGGCTCTCAGCCTTTCTCTGCGTTTTGGATATTTGCTTTATTATATTCTGAGGCCCCTTGAGATGGCAGCTGTGCTGATTTACCCAATGCCAAATTAGGATTGCTCTCTCAAACAGATCAAAAAGGGACAGTGACACACACGGAGACGGGACAACGACAGACAGAGAACTGGGAAAAGGACAATGACACACACACACAGATTGGAGAAGGGACGATACACACAGACTGAAGGGACAATGAAACACACAGAGGGTCTGGGCAAGGGACAATGACACACAGAGACTGGAGAAGGGGACAATGACACACACAGGGACTGGAGAAGGGGCAAGGACATACAGACTGGAGAAGCCACAATGACACACACAGAGGCTGGAAAAGGGAAAAGGACACACAGACACTGGGGAAGGAGACAATGATAGTGGGGAAGGGACAATGACACACACATAGGGTCTGAGGAAGGGACAATGACACAGACTGGAGAAAGGGGACAACGATACACACAGAGACTGGAGAAGGGACACTGACACACACCGAGACTAGGGTAGGAGACAATGACACACAGAGGGTCTGGGAAAGGGACAATGACACAGGCACTGGAGAAGGGGCAAGGACACACAGACTGGAGAAGCCACAATGACGCACACAGAGGCGGGAAAAGGACACACAGACACTGGGGAAGGGAACAATGACACACACAGACTGGACAATGACACACAGACACTGGGGAAGGAGACTATGACACAAAAAACGTCTGGGAAGGGAACAATGACACAGACAGTGGGGAAGGGACAATGACGCACACAGAGGGTCTGAAGAAGGGACAATGACACACAGACTGGAGAAGGGGACAACTGGGGATGGGAACAATGACACAGAGACTGGACAATGACACACAGAGTGTCTGGGAAGGGGGCAATGACACACACAGACTGGAGAAAAGGACAACAATAAACAAAAAAATTGGAGAAGGGACAATGACACACAGAGACTGGGGAAGGAGACAATGACACACAGAGACGGAAGGAGGGACAATGACACACAGAGGATCTGGGAAAGGGACAGTGACACACAGACTGGAGAAGGGGACAACGACACACACGGAGGGTCTGGGAAAGGGATAATGATACACACAAAGATTGGAGGAGGGGACAATGACACACACAGATTGGAGAAGGGGACAACGACACACACAGAGGGTCTGGGAAAGGGACAATGACATACACAGAGGGTCTGGGAAAGGGACAATGACACACAGAGACCGAAGGAGGGACAATGACACACACAGAGGGCCTGGGAAAGGGACAATGACACACACAGAGACTGGAGAAGGGGACAATGACACACACAGAGGGTATGGGGAAAGGGACAATGACACACACAGAGACTGGAGAAGGGGACAATGACACACACAGAGGGTATGGGGAAAGGGACAATGAGACACACAGAGACTGGCGAAGGGGACAATGACACAAACAGAGGGTCTGAGAAAGGGATAATGATACACACAAAGATTGGAGATGGGGACAATGACACACACAGAGACTGGAGAAGGGGACAACAACACACACAGAGGGTCTGGGAAAGGGACAATGACACACACAGAGACTGAAGGAGGGACAATGACACACACAGAGGGTCTGGGAAAGGGACAATGACACACACAGAGGGTCATTGATGGCTTTATTCATTTGCTTTGACTTCTCTGCTGATGTCACCCAATATCTTGTCTGATCCCACGCTTCTCATAGAGCAACACTGGCTTAAAGAGCGTGTGCGGACCAACGCCAAGCTCCTCCACTCAGATTGTGAATTTCAGGGCCAAGATTTACTCTTTAAGCTTAATCCTTTAATGTAAATATTGCCATTTAAAACACAGCATTATTTTCCATTACAATAACCCTGCCGCACACCAAATGTGTGATGAAAATATATTATATTGAAACATTTGATGCGGCAGGATTATTTATTATTAAAGGGATTATTTATTATTAAAGCCCTTTTTACTCACCTGGTTCCAGCGCCGGGAGCCTCGTGAAGCCGCGCCCCCTATTTCATCAAAAGGACTAAATAGGCGGGCGCGAGCAGGGAGCAATGACGCTTCCATTTGGAAGCGTCATTGCTCCCTTGTGCGCATGCGCGGCTTCGCCACACATGCGCACATACTTCATAGGGCGGCATTAATGCGGTGTTTGCGTGGCCGCAAGCTGAGCTGACTGACAGCTCAGCTCGCGGTCTTTGCCCGCCCCCCTCCTCTGCTAACAGGCTGGAGAGAGAAGGCGCGCACACAGTGCCTTCTCTCTCCTGCACACGTCAGACGTATCTAAATACGTCTGACGTGTACAGGGCCTTTTTAGGGCCCTGCATGATAGGAAGTCCCTCTGGTGGCCGTCTGAGTGATAGCCACTGGAGGTATTCCTATCAATCAATGTAAACACTGTATTTTCTCAGAAAATACAGTGTTTACATTAGATTGCCTGCAGGGAGCTATAGATCTCACCTGAACAAATACATTAAGCTGTAGTTGTTCAGGTGACTATAGTGTCCCTTTAATTTGCATGTTCAGGTAGATTTGCAGGATACTTTTTTGCATATTCAGGTAGATTTGCATATTATAGTTTATGCAGGCAGGTGACACATGTCCTGTCAGTGTTTATCTTCCCATCCCTCTATAAATATTGTATTTTGTATAGTGTTATTATAAGTGCCTGTATGTTTCCCCGTATCATTTTGTTATGTTATTGGATCGAGTATGTCGCCAAAACTTTAATGTGATATGGATAGGGTCTAGTCCTGAGTGTAAATGACATATTTTGTGTTGGTTCCATTGGGAACTGTGTTTAGGGATTCCAGTAACAGTTTTCGGACCTGCTTGCTGGTTGCACCGGACACGGATTCCTGGGAATTGTTCAAAACGAGCTAGGCCTGAGACCCACAAGTGCATTTGTAACGTCAGTAGCTGGTCACAGTGCAGGAGGGTAATAGAAACATAGAATGTGACGGCAGATAAGAACCATTCAGCCCATTTAGTCTACCCCATATTTCAAACTACTTTTAATTAGTCCCTGGCCTTATCTTAAGTCTAGGATAGCATTATGCCTATCCCACACATGCTTAAACTCCCTCACTGCAAAGGCAGAAGGGACACTACCTGCCTGGGAGGAGAGCAGCCTGGTCTGGTGGAAGAGGTCCTCAGAAACCCGGTCAAGCTTCAGTGATTGGTAGCAGAGAGGGAGCTGACCTTGCAGAGGTACTCAGTTAGGGGATGGGAGCTCGGTCACATTTCCGTTAAAGGAAGATTGATCAATGTATCCAACGAGAAGCATTCACAGCATTCCGTGGAATCAACAAATATGGAGTCGATCAATAATTGAAAGTCTTCAATGAGGAATGTCTGTACTGTCTACCAACCTGACTCCGTGTTCTGAAAGGAAAGCATTTTATATTGACAGATTACAGGAACCACCACATAAAAGACAGGAGATCAAACTCACTGGGCCACGTTGTGGAAAGACTCTCTTCATCCCCCTCAACACTCAATCAGTATTTGGGAAATAGTGATCACAATATGGTAAATTTTGAAATAAACTCAAAAAAGCAAAAGCACTTGGGGTATACTAAAACGTATAATTTTAAAAAAAGCCAATTTCAATAAGATTAGGGCAGCTCTACAACATATCGACTGGCATAAACGCCTTAGTGATAAAAACACTGAGTTAAAATGGAAACTATTCAAACAAATATTAGAAAGGTACATTTCTCAGTATGTACCATTGGGTAATAAATATAAAAGAAACTAATTAAAACCAATGTGGCTTAGTGGAGAAGTAAAACAAGAGATTCAAAATAAGAAAAGGGCGTTTAAAGCATTTAAATCGGACAAATCAGATGCCTCCTATATAAGATATAAGGAAGCCAATAATACTTGCAAAAAGGCAATTAAAGGGGCTAAACTAGAAAATGAGAAAGTGATAGACTCCAAAACCAATCTCAATTTTTTTTTCAAGTACATCAATTCTAAAAAAACAAAAAATGAAAGTTTAGGTACACCGGAAACAAAGATCGGTCTGTTAGTTAATGAAGACCAGGAAAAGGCAGAAATTTTTAATAATTTTTCTAAAGTATATTTTAATGAGCATGCTATGGCAAGCGATATGCAAATGATTGCTGCAAAAAACTTGCAGATAACTTGGGATTGGATAACTCGAGACAAAGTGCTACAGCTGTTAGAGAAAATTAATGTAAATAAAGCTCCGGGGCCTGACGGTATTCACCCACAAGTACTTAAGGAGCTAAGTAGGGAAATAAGTGAACCACCGTATTTAATTTTTCAAGATACTTTTGTTTCAGGTATTGTACCGGAGGATTGGAGGAAGGCAGATGTCATTCCTATATTTAAAAAAGGTTCAAAATCCTTGCCTGGAAATTATAGACCTGTGAGTTTAACTTCTGTGACTGGGAAAATATTTGAAGGGCTATTCAGGAATTCATTGGGAAGAACTTTGTTATTAGCAATAATCAGCATGATTTTATGAAACATAGGTCATGTCAAACTAACTTGATTGTGTTCTACGAAGAAGTAAGTAGAAGTATAGATCAGGGTGTTGCAGTGGATGTGATCTACTTGGATTTTGCCAAGGCATTTGATACAGTTCCTCACAATAGGTTAGTCGTCAAACTAAAAGAAATTGGTCTAGATGATTATTCTTGTTCTTGGGTAAAACATTGGCTTAAGGACAGAGCATGACGAGTTGTCATTAATGGTAAATTTTCAGGCTGGACAAAAGTTGTAAGTGGTGTCCCTCAGGGTTCTGTATAAGAACCGCTTCTTTTTAACATATTTATAAATGATCTTGAAATAGGCATTGAAAGCCATGTTTCGGTGTTTGCAGATGACACAAAACTCTGTAAAGTAATAAAATGTGAGCAGGATATTGCTTTGCTGCAGAGGGATTTGGATGGATTGGGGGACTGGGCACTAAAATGGCAGATGAAATTTAACCTAGAGAAATGCAAAGTTATGCACTTCGGGGTCAAGAATGCACAAGCAATTTACACCCTATATGGTAGTGAATTAGGGATAACCACACACGAGAAGGATTTGGGAATTGTTATAGACAACAAATTAGGTAGCAATATGCAATGTCAATCTGCCGTTGCTAAAGCCAGTAAGGTTTTGTCATGTATAAATAGGGGCATAAATTCTCGAGATGAAAATATAATTTTGCCTCTTTATATATCGCTGGTAAGACCACATCTTGAATATGCTGTGCAATTTTGGGCGCCTGTTCTAAAGAAAGATATCATGGCACTAGAAAAAGTGCAGAGACGAGCTACAAAATTGATAAAAGGAATGGAGCATTTTAGTTACGAAGAAAGGTTAAAAAATGTAAATCTCTTTAGTTTTGAAAAACGGCGCCTGAGAGGGGATATGATAACATTATACAAATATATTCAGGGCCAGTACAAACCATTATCTGGAAATCTATTCATAAACAGGGCTATACATAGGACACAAGGTCACACATTTAGGCTGGAAGAAAAGGTTTTTATACAGTAAGAGCAATAAGGATATGTAATTCTTTACCTGAAGAGGTGGTTTTGTCAGAGTCCATACAGATGTTTGAACTGCAATTGGATAAATACTTGCAAAAACATAACATACAGGGATATCATTTCTAATTAGTGGGGTAATAGCTGCTTGATCCAAGGAGACATCTGACTGCTATTTTGGGGTCAAGAAGGAATTTTTTCCTAGTTTGTTGCAAAATTGGAAGCGCTTCAGACTGGGTTTTTTTTGCCTTCTTTTGGATCAACAGTAAAAACATATGTGAGAAAGGCTGAACTTGATGGACGCAAGTCTCTTTTCAGCTGTGTAACTATGTAACTATGTAAAACCAGAATCTTGTAAAGCAGGACGTCAGTGAATGGGGGTAAAAAATGCAGACTAGTCATACAGATGGCATCACTTGCACTTACCAAAGGGGGAGAACCTACCCAGAAAGGGGGGGAGACTCGCCCAAAGAATTAGCATGACGATCGCACAGGCTGACCCACAAAGCGTAGACCATGCAGGAAGAACTGTTCCAGAGATTCCTGTGTGCTCCTAGTGCAAGTGCGTCTAATGATGCCCATGAGCTACGCTATGCGGGAAAAGATCCCTTCGTGTCCCCAGAAATGGAACACAGGAAACAAAGTCGGAATGGTAAAACAGGACCGTGAAACAGGGACTGTTCAATTTTAACTTGGACAGTAGGGAGGCCAGCAGTACATGGAGACCCAGTACACATATCCCTTTTAATGGGACACACTAAACACTATCACCACTATAGTGGTTATGGTGCCAGGGATCCTCGTGCACTGTCTGCAGGTCCGTGGCAATAATAAAGAACACAGGGCCTTAGTGCAAGAATTTTTAAGCCGCCCTCCCTCCCCATTGCAACGGTGGCTAAAAGGTAGATTCCTTCCTGTTCTACAACTCCTACTAACTTTTGCTAGCTGGGATCTACCATTTGCCCATTCTTGCACGGGGCATTTAGCACTGATGGGTACCCTCAGCATGCAAATGGTTTGACTCTTACCTTTCTTTGTCGTCCACCATGGTCCTTCCGATCTGAGTTGGTATGATAAGGTGTGAGTTCACTCTGCATTATATGCCAACGTGTACCAGGTTTCGACAGTATTTCAGATTCCTTCATCACAGCTGGGCACCATCACCACCTTTGGTGTTGTCCTCACTGCATTTTACCTACATATTTTGGCCTGCATTATTTTCTCATTCCATCAGTGAATTGAGTAATGAGAATGCAGGGCATAATCTATACACCAAAACCATTTTATTAAGGTTATTTTGGTTTTAAGAAGAAAAAAAACAATTTGCATTATAGGGTGGGATAATATTTGCCTACCGTCTTCAATAAATATTATGTTTTTGTGAAACTACAAGGAATACAAGAAATACAATGCTGAAGTGATATACAGTGAGGGAAAAAAGTATTTGATCCCCTGCAGATTTTGAACATTTGCCCACTGACAAAGAAATGATCAGTCTATAATTTTAATGGCAGGTGTATTTTAACAGTGAGAGACAGAATAACAAAAAATTCTAAAAAAATTAATGTCAAAAACGTTATAAATTGATTTGCATGTCAACGATTGAAATAAGTATTTGATCCCTTCGACTTAGTACATGGTGGCAAAACTCTTGTTCGCAATCACAGAGGGCAAACGTTTCTTGTAGTTGGCCAACAGGTCACCTCTCAGGAGAGATTTTACACTGGTACAAAGAAACATGGAAACATAGAATGTGACGGCAGATAAGAACCATTCGGCCCATCTAGTCTGCCCAGTTTTCTAAATACTTTCATTAGTCCCTGGCCTTATCTTATAGTTAGGATAGCCTTATGCCTATCCCACACATGCTTAAACTCCTTTACTGTGTTAACCTCTACCACTTCAGCTGGAAGGCTATTCCATGCATCCACTACCCTCTCAGTAAAGTAATACTTCCTGATATTATTTTTAAACCTTTGTCCCTCTAATTTAAGACTATGCCCTCTTGTTGTGGTAGTTTTTTATTCTTTTAAATATAGTCTCCTCCTTTACTGTGTTGATTCCCTTTATGTATTTAAATGTTTCTATCATACCCCCCCTGTCTCGTCTTTCCTCCAAGCTATACATGTTAAGATCCTTTAACCTTTCCTGGTAAGTTTTATCCTGCAATCCATGAACCAGTTTAGTAGCCCTTCTCTGAACTCTCTCTAAGGTATCAATATCCTTCTGGAGATAAGGTCTCCAGTACTGCGTGCAATACTCCAATTGAGGTCTCACCAGTGTTCTGTACAATGGCATGAGCACTTCCCTCTTTCTACTGCTAATACCTCTCCCTAAACAACCAAGCATGTATGTACGTAGTGGGGAATCGCGATGCAGCATAATAACATAAACCAACCCAATTCACCCAAACAGACAACGTAGTATGGATGAAACAGGCCACAGCATTTATTATAACATATGATAATTACTGTATAACACATCCATAATTTATTTTAATATTCTCTTTTCTTTGATATAACTAAAACATCAAAACATAAATAACCATAACATAACATATAACTTAACACATAGTGTCATACAGTGTAACCCAACCGCCCTTGCCAATAAACTGACCATGCGCCTATGTACCACTTCCTCTCACCTCCCTTCTCGTCATAAATTCCTTTTCTTTCTAATGCTTACCATCAGACAACCTTTTCCTCGCTCTGTGGGCACGTCTTAACAGGTAACCTAAGGTTAAGACCTGCAGGGGAGGTTGAGACCTGAAACTTGCTCACTTCATTCCACATAATTAACCTAACCACCTCAAACTCAATTGGCAAGGACATAACCCCGGCCACAACCCTGCTGTTTTACGCCTAAAATCAGCAGGGGACCTCACCAAGACCACCCATGGCCTGTTCCACCTGCAGAGCAAGATTAAAGAGGTCGAGACCGACCTCTGTCAAGTGCACCCCATCCCCTCGAAATAGATTGGCCGCATCCCGCTCAAAAACCCTATGGCGAATTGGAATCCCCCGAAACCCCAAGACAAACCTAGAAACCCTCCTATTCAGTTTTCGACGGCAGTCTGATTCCGAGTGCGCTGACAGAAATTACAAGCGATAACCTCTAACCAAACCAGGTGTACATCAGGAAATAGAACTAAAATGCGTGCCATGTCCCGTTTAACGTCCGACACCAAATCCCATATGGGCACTGAACCCAGGTCATTCCCCCCCAGATGGATCACCAGGACACTCGGAACATCCAGGAGACAACTGAACCAGGTCAGGGAGGAGCCGCACCCACCTCATGCACCCACCTCATGCCTCTTGTACCAAACCACCGAACCTCTGCTGATTCTGAAGGCGTAAAACCCAACCGCTTGCCTCCAGGCTGGACCACCGGACACCCCCTGGCCCAATAGACATAGGAGTGTCCCATGATCCAAATCCTGCGGAGAGAAATCAACTCAGGAGACCAGCTGGGCAAACATAAGGAATGTAATACCTCGACTCCCACCTCCTGATTCTTTGGACTACCTGCGCCGGCATGCCAAGCTTAGAGGCCTCAGTAGCTGCCCCTATACGGAATGAGTGCCCCCTGAACTCCCTGGCATCAACACCCAGAAATTCCAGCCCCAAGCGGAACACCCTAATGAATTGGAAGTGGGAGAGAAAGCTACCGTCCTCATGCACCAAAAGGAGGAGGGCTGGAGAAGCCGGGTGTAAGGAACAGAACTCACCGAAGGAAACAACGGGACAAATCCGGCACAGCCCCCAGTCGGACCCACTTACTCCTCCCAAAGACATCAGTCTTCGAGCGGCGAATCCTGAAGGAAATCTGATCCGCTGTGCAAGTAACATCACAAAACAGCACCACCCCCCACCTGCACACCAGCTCCCCAATCCGCATGGCCCCAAAGGGCCTATATCCATCTGATCCCAGGACAGCGAGGGTCGCACCGCCAGCCACTGACGAAACTGTTAGTCGTACCTCCACCAACCCAGCCCTCCATAGGTGCGACATAGTGTCCTGATAGCAGAAAAACGCGGAGCACTTCTGGGGAGACTTCTCCCCCACGATGCTAGCCAATATAGAAAATTCCCAAATCCAATTCCCAAATGTCTTGGGAATTTTTCGATAGCGGTACCTTTGCCTGTCCTTCTCGGACTCCATACTGTCCTTTTCCACCACCGCAGGAGTTTTCTCCAGTGGCAGGAGGGATAATATTTCCACGAACTCCTCTTTCCAAATTTTTTCCCTCATTTCCTGCTTCAAGTGCAAGCCCAGCGGGCCAGACCAGCACATGAAAGCAGCGCCACGCGCTATGTCCAAAACGCCCATGTAGCAGATGGTATCAAGGCTGTCCTAAAAGACTGTAATGCTATTGCAATTCGTGTGTTATTTCTGTTTCTATGTGTAAAATGTATGTGGGATTCGTATGATTGTTCGGTAGTTTCCATCCGTACTTCATACGAATGTAAACTACCGAACCAATAGACCACCCCAGAGAGAAGTGTGTACCCTATTAAGAGTTCACACTTTTCTAACCGCAAGTTAATTGGAACTTTATCGATGTATCTGGGTGGCCGCCGTTCGTTATACGAACACGTGGCGGCGGCCATCTTATGCACGAAAATCTCAGCGGTGTTTGGTCGTCGAGTGTCTGGAACTCAAATCGGACACTCAATTACCTGAACACCGCTCAGACCTCCATGGCTCCGTAACTCACGAACGGGAAGGCTAATCAGCCCACCGTTCGGTAGATTCAAAGTACTGAACAAGGGGATTCATACAAATCCAAGATTAATCGTGGATGGCAGTATTTAATGTGCATTTTACCTCACGAACGAAGACCGACCGCAGGGCCAAAACCTATGGAACTCTTTTCGGATACCACCTCGTGTGCGGTCGGTCAAATTACACCCTCCACCTAACTCCCGAACCCCTGGACCGATCTGGGTGATTTTTGGATATGTTAGTCACCCAGATCAGGGCTACCAGGGGGTACCCCCAGGATTATTGTAACTACTTGTTTAAGGGTAGATTCAGAACTGGGGTGTGACAGATCCATCTGTATAGACTTATATGGCTGGTTCATCTGTTTGCCTTAATTTTGCTGGATTTCCTGTCCGTATGCCCCTGTTCGTATGATGCTGGAATACCGATTGAAACTACCGAACGAACAGCCACCCAAGAGAGGAGTGTGCTGCTGGTTAACCTATTGGCCCCAATTAGAACGTTGCGGTTAACCGCAGACACCTCTCCATTCCATTCGTACGGGTGACGTCGTTCGTATGCCGACCACGAGGCGGCGGCCATTTTGGGACACGAGGAGAATCAGTGGTGTTCGGTGCAAATCCTATGGAACTAAAAACGGACACTTTATCTACCGAACACCGCTGGAAGTCGCCGCCCGCCTTCTATTTCGTCGAGGCGTACGAACACCAGTCAGTTCGGGAGTTTCTAACCTTCAGATAGCCGTCCCATGGAGTCATTCGTATACCGAAGGACTTGTGAAAGACTTTGACTCCATGGCGACTGAACTAGGTACATCGGATCTGAGCGCTATTCGGTAGAAATATGCACTCAGATCCAGGCTATCTGGGGATACGTTACACGAACCATATGCATTCGGTATTTCTTCAGTTATGTATTTTATTGTATTTTTCCTATTGTATTTTAAAATGGCGATTGTCTCTATCCTGGGAGATAATTAGGTTTCTTCCTAATTATCTCCGGGATAGAGAAGAAGGATTTATGGGTAAGATGGGAAGGGCTTATATTGAAGCCACTGCGATTGGCTACTGTCCAATATGTTTTACAGTCTTCCAAAAGGTCCCCTAGGGGAGTGTCCACCTTGTGGAGACCCGCAGAAATACCGGGCAGGTAGCCCCCATTAAACACATTCCTGTTTGACCTTCAAGACGGAGCTTGGTCTCGTTTGTGGAGGGATTTATTATTGGGACAGTACTTTCGTTATTTCTAGCTGTGGAAGGAGTTCGACTGAATTGCTGATTGGGAGTTGCCCAGTTCGTATGCTCCGTTCGGGAGTTTGACGATCAGCTGGATTAAAACTGCATTTCTGGAGAAGGGGATTATTCACTAAACGGCGGCTTTATCTACCTGGCGGTGAGTGTCGTAACACATACCCCATGCCCAGAGTGGATGAACTATTAGACCGCATTGCCAGAGGGCGATATCTGACCACCATTGATCTATGCAAGGGATACTGGCAGATTCCCCTGGCCAAGGAGGCTATCCCCAAGTCGGCGTTCATCACCCCGTTTGGCTTGTACCAATTTAAGGTCATGCCATTCGGGATGAAAAACGCCCCAGCTACATTTCAGCGCTTGGTAGATAGGCTCCTTGATGGCTTCCAGGACTTCGCTTGCGCGTACCTGGACGACATTGCGATCTATAGCGAAACGTGGGGAGAACACTTGAGGCATGTAGAGGCCATACTGGATCAGATTCGGGCAGCGGGCCTGACTCTGAAGCCAGAAAAGTGCAACTTTGGCATGGCCGAAGTCCAGTACTTGGGGCACAGGGTGGGGTGCGGGAAGCAGCGCCCAGAACCAGCTAAGGTTGAGGCTGTAGCCAACTGGCCCACACCCCACACCAAGACTCAAGTATTGGCGTTCTTGGGGACAGCAGGATACTACAGGAAGTTTGTCCCTGACTATAGCGCCATCGCCAAACCCCTGACACACCTAACTAAAAAGAACCTGCCTAGAATAGTCCTGTGGTCTCCCGCCTGTGAAACAGCCTTTCAAGCCTTGAAAAACGCTCTGATTCACGCACCTGTTCTATCTGCCCCCGTCCCTAACAAAAGATTTGTCGTCCATACAGATGCATCCATGTATGGACTGGGGGCAGTTCTGAGCCAGATTGGAGAAGATGGGGGAGAACACCCTGTCGCGTATCTCAGTAGAAAATTGTTACCCAGAGAAGTGAGTTATGCGGCAGTGGAAAAAGAGTGTTTAGCCCTGGTCTGGGCTCTAAAGAAACTTACACCATATTTGTATGGTCAGGAATTTACCCTGATTACAGACCATAATCCCCTGGTATGGTTGAACAGGGTGGCTGGAGATAATGGACGCTTGCTGAGATGGAGCCTAGCACTACAACCATATAATTTCTCCATCCAATACTGCCCTGGCAAGTTTAATGGAAATGCAGATGGACTGTCCAGGCAAACAGAACTTCTACCCTAACAGTTGGTGGGACAGCCCCAAGTTGACCCGAAACCTTACAATTACCTGGTTCATGTGGAATAATCAGGGGAATAATCAGGGGAATTCGTATTTTTATGCCATCTGTACAGTAGAAATTCAACTTGTAAAAGAACGGACCAGACTACCGAACACCGGACCACCCTGCTGGTAATTAAGTGAAATTTTACCTCCCAGCTCTATTTCAGCCGTTCGCATGGTTCAGCACGAATCCTTTGTGTTACACATAGGTGGCCGCCATTTCGGGACTTTACACGTGTTGGCGGCCATTTTGCGCACGAACAGCGGTGTTTGTCAGCAATTCCCTGGAACCAAAAACGGATACGCGAACAGGCGAACACCGCTGAGACCTCCATAGCACCGAGAATTCGTGCCAAAACTACCGAACACCCTGCTGTTCGGTAGAAAGACTTAATAGACTATGGGGATTCTAGCGACCGGCAAGAATTGAATGGATGGCAAGATTTTCATGCCTTTTTACCGCACGAACGAGGACCGACCGCAAGGCCAAATCTTATTGAACTATTTTCGGCTAGTGTGTCTGTGCGGTCGGTCAAAACTTTGAAGCTCCATATCTCCCGAACCCCTTTACCGAATGGGATGATTTTTGACTATGTTATACCCCCAGACTAGGGCTATCTGGGGATACTAAATTTATGAATGTACCCCAAGTATTTGGGGTACATCCAAAACTAGGGTAAAATTGTGTGCTTGTTAATTGTTTTACTTGTTTATCTGAGGGGAGGAGATGTGTGGGAGGTAACTCATGTATGATTGGTTATTTGTGTAATTCTTGTAAATCCCTCCCTTGCATGGGAGAATCCTTTAAAAGGAAGTTAGGTGAATAAAAGTTCAGTTCTTCTTGACCCTTCAAAACGTAGTCTCGTCTCGTTCTTGGAAGGGGATTGTATTGGATTATTGCCTTGCCTTTTTACAGCTGAACCTGACTCTCCCCCTGGATCTTGTGGATGGGATTATACCAGCTCTATTACTATACAGTGACTTGCCGGGGAAAAGGACGTCTCTATGGATGATACCCTCTCACTACCAGGGTAGCCGTTACAATGGCCATTGTGTGTCTGTCTGTGGTTTTTTTTCAGGTTTGTCTGTGATCTCCTCTGTGCCTCCATGCTTGTGATTAAGATTCTGGTATCCTCTTTGCCTGTACGCCAGCTGAGTTGTTGGCGGCCCTGGTCCCATGTGAAGAAGGTAATGTGATACAGGATGACATTTTCTGCTGGTCATGTCTGGAGATTCTCTGCACTCAGGAGAACAGCTGTGAGGGACTGGGTTTCCATTCCTGAATTATCACTGGACAGCGAGTGCAACCTGATCGAGAGGAATGGAAGACTGATGGTCAGAATGTGACTCGGCAGTTTGCCCAGTATTTGGGTGAATAAAAGCAGTTTTCAGATTAATCAAAAAGAAATCTGGTTTAAACTGCTCAACTATCGTCATTCCAGGTCACAGCAAAAATCTGCAACGCCTGACTATGTCACTGTGTGATTATGGTGTATTTTCTCTCCATACTTATCTACATGTATATAAAGCGTGATTAACTGCAACCCATAATCTATCACTCCTACATATAGCGATCACGTATCACAAGGAGCGTATACTTAATAAAGTAAAATAATAGTAATTAGAATCATCTTACGTTCTGCAGCTCCTTTGTGGGTTTCTCCAAAATTTGGGACAAAATTTAATTATTATTAGTTTCTGATAATCATTGATCGTCTTGAGGTTTAGGGAACTTATGGCATTTCAGGGACAGCCAGCTCTGCAGCTTTTTAAGATCTAAAACTGGGAGCTCTGCCAGGATTACCAAAATCCGGGTACCCTGCCAGGATTACCAAAACGGGGGGGCCCTGCCAGGATTACCAAAACGGGGGGCCCTGCCAGGATTACCAAAACCGGGGGCCCTGCCAGGATTACCAAAATTATTGTAGCAGAACCACTGACTGTTCGTGAATTGCCTTTCTTTATTTTGTGTGTTTTCCCCGTTCTTTCTTTTATTGTGCCCACTCCCAGTTCAGGAGGTCCTCCACGAAGGGAATCCATTCAGATCCTGAACGGGGACCACCCCGATACCTCATTTAGAATGTTAGGTTAGAGCGTTCACACCTCGCTACATAGGTGTCAAACCGCAAACCGCAAAGGGAAACATTTAATGAGTGCTTCCCTGGGTGGCCGCCATTCATACAGACACACGCCACCAGGGGGAGCATTCAGGGATTGTTTTCCCGAATCGTTTGTCTCCATGGAGCCCATTCGTATAACGAAAGACTATGTCAAAGACTTTGGTTCCATGGCAATTGAACTGTAGTTCTCCATTTTTAGATCAACAAATTCAAGAAATCAAACAGGTCCCTAGACAAGAAGTTCTGGAATATAAAACAAAAAAAACATGGAAAATAATGGAAAATAGGAACCTTTCCTTATCTTAGACTACAATGGTGAAGCCAACAGAATTAAAACTATCATTAATAAATATTGGCATATACTTTTGACTGATGAAGACCTTAGAGATGTTATCAAAACCAAACCTAAAATTGTCTACAGGGGAACTAGGAATTTACTGAATTTTTTAGTTCAAAACCGTATTAATTCTTCATCTAGTATTAACCACTTCTCCCAACAACCAGGTTTTTACCCCTGCAAGATGTGTATGGCGTGTAAAAAAAACAACATTCCCTAAAAGAAAAATTTAATTTTTTAATCTAAATCCACTAATAAACAATATAAGATCAAGTCGGTTTTAACATGCCATTCTTCCAATGTGGTGTATCTCCTCTGGTGCCCATGTGGTCTACAATATGTGGGTATGACCACCAGATCTTTTAAAACCCGCATTAGGGAACATATGGGCAATATCCAGAGGAGATACACCAGCCACAGTGTTTCTGCACATTTTCTGAATATCATGATGGGAACCCAGCACTACTTAGTTATATGGTTATATACCACAGGAAGAGGGATTGGAGAGGAGAAAATAATTTTATAGCATGACAGGAGGCTTCATATTTGCTTAAGTCTCTCTTTACTAGAACTCCACAGCAGCACATTAACATAGAGAGATAAACACCAAAGACAAAAACATAAGGTATCTATATAAGGCTCCTCCTAAACCACCATTCCCTCTTTCTTTGCTGCTCCGCAGACAGTACAGGTCAGAATACCACTGCCTCCTGGTTTTCTGTGTGGCTGTGTTTTTTTTATATGGGACATTTTGGAAATGCAATTTATTCATGTGTTTAATTTATTCCTCTATTCTACTGAATTGTATTCGTCCTATTTTATTGCTTGGTTGCTATTTTCCTGCATTCCGTTTTATGCTGTAGGTCCTTCATATGTATAATCTGTCCCTCCGTTCTCTGAGTGGTATTTGAGCTTGTTTATTTCCTAGCTACTTGTTTCATTCTATTCTGCACTTCGTTTCTGCTTTGGGTTTTCCCCTTGTTTTCCTGTGGGTTTTTATTCGCTTTACGGTCGCCGGGAAGCAGTCTCTCGACCGCCTCCCGTGCCGACCGTCAGGACCACGGAGAAAGACTCTGGCGGTCCCTCGGTCCCTCGTGCGCCGTGTATCAATTCCCGCCCGCCGGCTTTGTCCGCCGGGTGGGAATCCCCTACCTGCTTCCCTGTCCCTCCCTCGCCTCGCTCGCATAAGGCTATTCACGAGCGGCGTGGGGAGGGTACGAGGAGCCTCACTGTTGCCGCGGGATGCGGCTTCCGTGCGCCCTCTCCACTGTGACCGCATGGTCGGATCCGGGGGTGCGCGGCTCTCGGCTGTCCCTGCCGCGTGCGCGCCCTGCACTTAAAGGCGCAGGGCCTCCTTTTCTCTCAGTTACGTTTTGCTCAGTTAACATCCCTGGGGTCTATTTTCCCTTGTGTTTAGAGGGGAGACCATGTGTAGTTTTTCATAAAGGCTTGTGTAAGTGTTCCTGGTAGTTTTTTCTTTCTACTGGGGATTAGAAACGTTTATTCTACCTTCCAGGTATCCCTGTATCGATCAGTTATCCCTTTCTGCACCCATACTGTGTTACCCATATACTCTGCTATGCTGGGTTAAATATGTTCCTTTTGGTTTTCCCTGTCTCCTTGCATGTAGCAATAGAATGCACATTGTTTGTTACTCTATTAACTGCAGTCACCCTCAGTCACGGATCCTGTGCCTATTCTGCTTTCTCTATGCATGCTGCCTGGACTACGTGAAGATTGATTTCTGCTCTGCATCTGCATGCTTCCTACATGGGACCCTGCTTGGGGGCATTACCCCCGCACTGGCCTGGGCATGACCTGGGGACCTGGTACATCTACCCTGCACACCCTATATCAAAGTTTTCCTGCTTGTTAGCTATTGGGATTTGCTTCCCTGCCTCCATTTGTCACTGCCGGTTCAACCCGTGCCCATATACTGCCCAGGCTTGTCTGTGCCCTTATGATTGGCCTGTTTTATCAGTGCCCCTTGATTGGCCTGCTTTGTCTGTGCCCCTTGATTGGCCTGCTTTGTCTGTGCCCCATGATTTGGCCTGCATTGTCTGTGCCATATTACGCATGCTGCTGGCCTGGCGGACCCATTCCTGGCCCCCTGTTATTGAGCCTGCATGCGTTTATACTTGCCTCTGCCAATTATAGGGGTGCGGCCCCTACTGCCTGCTAGGGATACCTGTTACCTATCTCCTCAGGTATCACCTACAATCATCTCAGACATTATGGAGGCCTCTGCACAGGAGCAGATTTTGCAGGCGTTGATTAATGCGGCGGTGTCCGCCATTGTGGAGAAAGCCCTGACTAGGGCCCTCCCGCAATCACGACTGGACAGGGGTGCGAGAGGATCCCCCTGCTTGGCAGACGACTCGGCTGAGTCAGACTCTCACGAAAGAGAGCAGGCAAGTGCGCAAATGCACTATTGGAAGGGTGAAGGCCCTGAACCACGCTCCCGGAAGGACAAGGCTCCGGCGAAGCGACATGGTTCGAGGTTATCGAAATTCACCGGCCAGGCGCCGCTGTCTTTCGGGCGCAGGGGAGGTGGCCCCCTTACCCCCCCTACATTGGCCTGCTAGAGGAGTGGCGGGCAGACCAGTCTCCCTCGGATGAGGGAGATGATTGGATGAGTACCATGGGGAGGGTTCCGGTTGGCGCTGGGAGGATGAAGACGCGCCGGTGACAGAGGCCCCCACGACGATGCTAGGGGACGAGGCATTTTGGACGCTACAGGAGAGCCTCTGTTTATCCCTCAGTCTATCAGACGCCACAGACCCTCGGAATGGTCACTGCCCGGCCACTCGGCACGATTCGTGCACTACTGGATCCGCAGATCCCTCAAGGGGAGGCCCGCGAGAAGCTGCGGGCGGACTACCCCAGGCCCGTCCTGCCGGACGAGGTGGCAGCGGCCCCGGATTTTGACCCCTGGTGGCCTCGTACTTGAATCCTATGGGTCGGGACCCCAGGAAAACCTCCGCTCAGCGCAGGATAGACAACGGGATATGCTGGGTCCCCTGTGCAGGATGTTGGTCCTGGTGGACGAGGTCTACATGGTAGGTACGAACCTGGACCCGACCATCATGCAGGATTGGGCACTACGCCCCAGGTGCCTTCTAGGTGCCTTCTGACTTGCTCCTGACGACGGCGTGTATCCACGCTGAAACGCGCGTCGAGCGCTTTCTTTTTCTTTTCTTTTTTATGTTTATTTTCACTTTTTAGGTAGCACTTAGGCAGTTAGTATGTGGTGATCTCTTGAGCTATCCAGGTTATTCAGATTTCTAGGACAGCCTGCCTTTGGTCCTGGTGGTTGTTATCCACGAGTAGATTTTCTTAGGCAGCATTATGAGAGTTGGGACCCTCCTTTTTTCCCCATTGCTTATGGTGGGCATTTAATTGCTCCTATATTTAGGAAGCTGTACATTAAGGAGGTTCGGGGGACTGTGTAGTGTTATTTTCTCTCCCTTTCCCCCCACCCATTATTTCTCTCTTCCTTTCCTGTTACCTGGCATTCAAGTGCCTTTTCTATGTCCAGAGCTGCTTTTCAGGATCCCCTTGTTTCAAGGGTCTCCTTTTTTGTGTATCTTTTCTGGGTTACCCCCAACTTTGTAGCTCTGAGGTAGGCCATTTATAGGACTATTTCCAATGCTTTGCATTAGTTTTGTGAAGCTTTGTATCTACCCTATCATTTTTTCTCTTTATTGCCTTCTAGGCGATGCTAATGCGGTTCTGCACCGTACGCAGGTATACGGCTCTATTCCGTATGGACGCCAAACTATCGGAGCTAGGATCTATAGACTTGGGCCCCTCTGGCAATAAGACCTACTGTTCAGGGCACCTGTCATTAGGGAGCTACAGAAACGCATCAATTTATTTGCTGCTCTGGATAAAGCACAGTCCTCTATAAATAAGGTGTTTCGCTCACGGTTATCACGGCTGGTCTTCGGACCCCACAAATCGGGTGGCCCATCCTTTTTTCCCACCATACCAGCCCAGACCTCCCTACACTTGAAGAGCGGGTGGAGGTCGTGGAGACTGTGCAAGAGGACGAGCGAGATTTCCTACGGGTGAGTACATCTCCTGCCACTTTCAGTTCACCCCTATTACATACAGACGGATTGTTTTCCCTGCAGAGACAGATGGCAGGAAGTGTCTTTAAATGCATGGATCCATCAGACGGTACGGGGTTAGGTCATGGACTTCCCCTTCCCACCGACGCAGGTTGGACCTCCGAGTGTCTCCTTCATCGCGAGAGTTCAACGTTCTTTGATAGCTTCGGAGGTTCGGACTCTGCTCGCCACTGGCGCTATCCAGCGAGCCCCGGATTTGGGGGGCTTTTCCAGCTTGTTTCTCTAGTAAAGATGACGTCGGGGGAGCTTGCCCGGTGGTCAGTTTTCGGGACTGGAACACCTTTGTTGTCTGCACCCACTTCAATTTGGAGGGCATTCATCTCCTTCGGGACCTTCCCTGGCCGGGAGTCTTGTTCACGTGACTGGACCTGAAGGATGCTTACCTCTCCGTCCGGGTGGACAAGAGGGGTTGCGGTTTGCTTTGCTTCGCGTCCGTTTCCTGTTATTTCTGGATGATCTGCCGGTCCTCTGCGAAGATCCCTCCAGGCTCAGATCATCCCCTTGTTGGAGATCCTGGCATTCGTAGTTCATCGGAGGAAATCGGCTTTGGAACCTTCCCAGACGGTGGAGTTCTTGGGTGTCGTGGTCAATGCGATGGATTGCGTTCTCCGTCTGCCTTTGAAACTGATGGCATCCACCCAGGAGGTGATGAGACGGATAGTACGGCTAGTCCGGATTCCCCATCATATGTTTGCTTGCATGGTGGGCCTTCTCTCAGCCTCGATACAGACAATATACCCGGGCCCACTACACCACGGGACCATGCAACGGCTGAAGACCCCTGTTCTACGCATGTGACCCTCTTTTCCCTGTTCCCGGATGTGAAGACCGGACTGAGCTGGTGGCTTCTGCACATGGCCGCATGGAATGGCAAGGCAATATTCAGACCGACCCCGGTTTTCGTTCTGGAATCGACTGCAAGCCTTGGGGTTGGGGTGCCACGTACACGTCCGGGTCCGCGGGTGGCCGTGGTCGGACAAGGAATCGGAGTTCCACGTCAATTGTCGGGATTGATTGCGGGTTCGTTGGCAGTTCGGAGCCTGGCAAGTCACCTGTCGGACTGTTGCGCCCTCCCACCAGTGGTAAAATATACAGACCGCTTGGGAGGCGCTCGGGCTCGCACACTGGAGGTGACGAAGGAGATTTCCGGCTTATGCTTCCAGCGCAATTCGCATTACAGGCAGAGTATCTACCGTGTGAGTCGAACCTGACGGCGGATTCGTTCTCCAGACTTTGGAAGGATGCCAGCGACTGGGAACTCTTTCGACCCATCTTCATCGTACTCGTGCGTCGATAGGGTTTGTTCATGGTGGGTCTATTCGCCTCCGGGACGACCATCGGATTCGGACGTGCTTTGGTTGGCTCCCGGATCCAGCGTGCGCGGTGGTGGTCGCGCTTCGACAGGCGCGGTTGTCTTCTCAGGAAGCATAGGTGTTTTCCTCCGTTCGCCTCTATCCCCCGGGTGTTACTTCTAGTTTGTGGTCGACGTGTGTCCTTAGTGTTGTTGTCTCCACTATGGCGAGATCGGTCGGGTTCACGGAGCTTCTGGATTTTTCCTGTTGGGATCCTCTTCTCTTAACGTCCTCTCGAGTACTCCTCTTGGACCCGTTCGGGAGTTCCTGGTATGTCGAGGCGTCGTCACTATCTGCCAGGGACCTTCTCTGGGATCCCTGAGCTCCTGGGACGAGGAGATGTTTACCTCTCAGCATGGATTTCATAGTGTCGTTGGTGCTTAGGACAGGATGCTGAACCCTTTTTTCCGGCCCGTGACCAACTTGCTGAGTGTCTTGTCCCTCCTCGATGATTTGGGACGGTTGTGCCGTCTGGTTCTTGTGATTAGTCATTTATTTAGGTGGCGCGTGTTCCGTTTGGAGGTTTTTCCGATCGGTCAGAACCCGCTGGTCTGCAGATTTCTACGTGGGATGAGGCTGGCACATCCTCCGGCGCCTAATACCTTTCCCTCTGGGAGGTAAGTATGGTTTTAGCGTTTTTCTTCGGGATTCGGCCGGAGTTCCTTGTTTTTTCCCTTCGCCAGCTTTCTACTGTGTTTGCCCTCTTGTTGTGTCTGGTTTCGTTCAGACGGGTCTCTGATGTCCGATCCTTCGCCCCTGTCCAATCTCGATGGATGAGATGGTTATTGTCACTGGCAGGGGTGAATGCGACTCTTGGAGTGCATTCGGTTAGCAGCACTACTGCTTCCGAGTTTTCCTTGATGGGCGTTTCTCCTCGGGACGTTTTTTGTATGTGGCGGTCCGGTCCCGTGAGGAGTTTTTGCGCCAGTTTATTTTGGACCGTCGGACTATGTTTCTTTTGCTTTGCTGTCGGAGTGTTAAAACAGCAAATATGAAGCCTCCTGTCATGCTATAAAATTGTAGATTATACTAGCTTTAGTGTAACTATAATCTTAATTTTATTAATGACAGGAGGCGTATATATCCCACCCAGTTTGTTTTCTCCCCCCCCCCCCTTATATGGATGGATTGAATTTATTGTATTTCTGTTGAATTGTTTGCTTCCTGGGCTGGGTCTGGTAGTCTGGGGTGACGTTTGGGGGTAGTGGGGAAGTATCCGTTATATGGTATTGATGGTGGTTAGTGATGGATCTCAGGTTGTTTATCCTATCAGTACTGGATCGTGGGATTTATGTTTTCTCAGTACATTTCGTTCACTAATCAGTGTTTTCGACTCTGTTTATTTCGTTTCAGTTTAATGGTTCGACTTCAGTTCGTTTCATCAACCGTTTGGCAGGATGAAGATCAAGATCGTCCGTTATCCGAAGTATTTCCGGATGGCATTCATTGTTACGTTATATTGTTCTTTTTATGGTTATTGTCATTGTTGTGTACGTTGCTTTGTCGCAGCATGAAAGAGGATGTTTTTGTCTTTGGTGTTTATCTCTCTATGTTAATGTGCTGCTGTAGAGTTCTAGTAAAGAGAGACTTAAGCAAATATTCGCCTCCTGTCATTAATAAAATTAAGATTATAGTTACACTAAAGCTAGCATAATCTACAATTTTAAAGAACTAAGTAAGGTGGAGGGAAAATGGATTTTTGATTTGGACACTTTAGCTCCTTCGGGTTTGAACTTAGATTTCGAACTTGTTCATTATTTATAATTATATATATATATATATTTTTTATATATTTTTCCTCCACCGTACTTAGATATCCACCTCTTCCCCTTATGTGTGGTCTTATTTTATTTTGTTTTCATCAGTCTCTTATATGCTTTTGATATACATGTATGTACATATATGTAATATTAGTTTATTGTTGATATTCTTTGATTGCCAATATACTAATATATATTTTATTTTTGGATGCATTTTTACTGTATTCTTCATCTTTTTCAGAAATGTGAAGTTATACCTATGTTGGTTCTCTATTTTATAATTACTTATTTATAATTATTTATGTTTATTTTTTATGTATAATTATTTTTATGTACAATCTTATTGTGAGATGTTATATATGTTTAAACACATAAGGGCATATTGCCCCTAACAAAGATGGCGACCGGCCTTTACTAATTATTGTCATTGAAGATTTGAGGATATGATGTCATTTTTGCTGGACCGGAAGTAACGACGTACGAGTTTGGCGCACCGGAAGTGATATCACACAGATTAAACTTTTGGCGGCAACTTTGAACAGCAGCGCATAGGATATACATAGAGACATTGATAAAGACATTTAGTCGAAACGCGTCTGTTCTCTGCTCTTCTTGTGAGCTTATTTTATATTATATTTTATTTATTGAATGAATTCATTTTTCTATCCATCTGCTGCTGTGGCTCCTCATATCTCCATGATTCATCTGACTTCAGCGATCCATGGTTAATCGTTTTAGCTTAGGCACCTTGGGGCTTTCTATACAGAGCCTGATACGGCTCTGGAATTTGTGAGTTGAACATATCTTTCACTTACATTTTGTGATATACACTTTTGACAGTACACACTATGTTTTACTGTTATTATTGTTTTTCAGGCATTGTTCATGATCATCCTGCCATTTATATGTATACATAAGTATAATTTATCTTTTTTATATTTACATTCTGCTTGAAGGGTACAATTTCACTCTGAGTTTTTTACACTTTGTGGTTGGTGTTATTTCTTTTTGAATTGAACTGTGTGTATAGGATCTGAGCGCCATTCGGTAATAATGTGTGCTCAGATCCAAGCTATCTGGGGATGTGTTGAATGTATCTATTGTGTTCAGTAGTTTTTGTATTATGTATTTTTATTACTCTGTATAAAATGGAGTTTAGCCTCTGTCCTCGGAGATAATTGAGTTACTTCCCAATTATCTCCAGGACAGAGAGGAGGGTCCTATCCAGCAAAAGAGGAGTGTTTGTCTTCAACCTTGTGATTGGCTAATGTACACATTTTGTCACAGTTTTCCACCAGGTCCCCTAGTGGAGTGTCCACCTGGTGGAAGACCTGCATAAATACCAGGCAGGTAGCCCATATTAAAAGAGATTCCTGCTGACCCTCAATATGGAGCTTTGTCTCGTACTTGGGGGGCTTTATTCGTATGGTTACTCTCGTTCGGATGTTTGGAGTGTGTATGATTTGTATGGTTCCTGTTCGGCTGATTGGAGTGATCGGTAGTTGCCTTCGGAAAGGAGTATCTTACACGGTTTTAACCCCTTTCCTATCTGGGGTACCGTAACATAGGAAATGTGTCTCAAACTACAGTGCCCTAGCTAAGCCCCTCACTGACTTGACCCATAAGACCTTGCCCAGGCAGGTAAACTGGACCCCAGAGTGTGAGCAGGCGTTCCTGGCTGCTCCTAATCCGAAAACGTTTTCCCATCCACACAGATGCCTCTATGTTTGGATTAGGAGCAGTGCTGAGCCAGGTCGGGGACGATGGCGGAGAACACCCCGTAGCTTACCTAAGTAGGAAGTTACTACCCAGGGAGGTGAGCAAAGCTGCCATCGAAAAGGAGTGCCTGGCGGTGGTGTGAGCCCTTAAGAAGCTGCAGCCCTATCTGTATGGACAGCAATTCACCTTGCTCACGGATCACAACCCATTGGTGTGGATTAACCGGGTCTCTAGAGACAATGCCAGGCTGTTATGTTGGAGCCTGGCACTACAACTGTATAACTTCACTATTCACTACAGGCCCGGTAAGCAAAATGGGAATGCTGACGGGTTTTCCAGACAGACGGCCCTGAAAAAGTGATCCGTGAGCACTCCCCCAGACATTACCCAAGCCGATCCGTTGGGATCCGACTGTGTATGCCAGCTTCCGTTTAAGGGGAAGCTGTGTGGCGGAACCTGTCTGTGAATTACCTTTCTTTATTTTGTGTGTGTTTACCCTATTATTTATTTTATTGTGCCTGCTCCCCGTTCAGGAGGTCTTCCACTAAGGGAATCCATTCACATCCTGAACGGGGACCCCCCCGATGCCTCATTTAGAATGTTAGGTTAGAACATTCACACCTCGCTATATAGGTGTCAAACCGCAAAGGGAAACATTTAATGAGTGCTTCCCTGGGTGGCCGCCATTCGTACAGACTAATGCCACTAGGGGGAGCATTCGTGGATTGTTTCCTGACTCGTTCGTCTCTCGAATGAGGACCTCCCCGGTGCCATAGTGGAACGTTCACACCAATTAATCAGAACGTTCGCACTTGCAACATAAGTGTGAAACCGCAAGGGAAGTAATTAAAATGCTCCCCCGTCCAGGTGGAGCATTCGTATCCCAAGAGGGGATGCTTTCCTTGCCAGATTTCACACAGGGACCTCACGAGCGGAGCCTGGTTGAGGAAGGTGCCGCTGTGAGGTTCCCTGAGGTTAGTGGAGACACTCATGGGCACAGGCCTGCATGAACAAACAGACCAGCTCTTTTCCAGTGGATGGCCTTTTCTGTGCCTGGGAGACAAAGGGTCCCTTTTCCCCGCGCCTGGACTCCCAGGCACAGAGGCTCCTGGGAAGAAGAACCCTGGCTATTGGCGTGGGAAACCCTGTGTTCACAGTGGCAGGCTTTGGGGACTAAAGGAACAAATTCCCTTCCACGCTAGGGTCACAGGAAGGGGGAGGATCTTGGGATGTGACCATGTCTGTTTGTGTGGGAAACCCCTTGCATGGGTTTATGCATAAAATCCATATGTGACCAATACAATTTTGTTGTACCTCCAGGACCGTGTGTTGTCCAGTTACTGGGGGGAAATGGGTCTCTTTGTACTTTAAATGGTTCCTGACCAGCTGAAGGAAGGGAATTAGCAGTGGTAACCGGATGGTTACAATTATTTCATATTAGGACTTATTTTTATTATAATAAGGTATTATTATTATTATATATTATTATCACGTATTATGACACATTATTTATATTATTATTATTATATATTATTATCACGTATTATGACACATTATTTATATTATTATTATTATATATTATTATCACGTATTATGACACATTATTTATATTATTATTATTATTATTATTATCACGTATTATGACACATTATTTATATTATTATTATTATATATTATTATCACGTATTATGACACATTATTTATATTATTATTATTATATATTATTATCACGTATTATGACACATTATTTATATTATTATTATTATATATTATTATCACGTATTATGACACATTATTTATATTATTATTATTATTATCACGTATTATGACACATTATTTATATTATTATTATTATATATTATTATCACGTATTATGACACATTATTTATATTATTATTATATATTATTATCACGTATTATGACACATTATTTATATTATTATTATTATATATTATTATCACGTATTATGACACATTATTTATATTATTATTATTATATATTATTATCACGTATTATGACACATTATTTATATTATTATTATTATCACGTATTATGACACATTATTTATATTATTATTATTATATATTATTATCACGTATTATGACACATTATTTATATTATTATTATTGCAGCACACTGCGCAGTGTGTAGACTAGTTGGCACAGGGTTATCCCTTCGACATTGGGCCCAGACACAGGATATGGAGGTGACAGGATGGGAATCACTCCAGACGGATCTTCCTTTCCAGATATTTATGGATGTAGTCTAAACAGCATCCGCTCCCAGGAGAGTCTGGGCATTTAAATAGAATAGCTGTACACACCCTGAGACAGACCCCTGTGTGACAGATAGCTCTGTGTGACAACCCCCTGTGTGACAGATAGCTCTGTGTGACAACCCCCTGTGTGACAGATAGCTCTGTGTGACAACCCCCTGTGTGACAGATAGCTCTGTGTGACAGCCGTATGACAGCGGTATGTGTTGCAGTGACAGATAGCTATGTGTTACAGTGACAGATAGCTGTGTGTGATACAGTGATAGCTGTGTGTGATACAGTGATAGCTATGTGTGATACAATGACAGATAGCTGTGTGTGATACAGTGATAGCTATGTGTGATACAGTGATAGCTATGTGTGATACAATGACAGATAGCTGTGTGTGATACAGTGATAGCTATGTGTGATACAGTGATAGCTGTGTGTGTTACAGTGACAGATAGCTGTGTGTGATACAGTGATAGCTATGTGTGATACAGTGATAGCTGTGTGTGATACAGTGATAGCTGTGTGTGATACAGTGATAGCTATGTGTGATACAGTGATAGCTATGTGTGATACAGTGATAGCTGTGTGTGTTACAGTGACAGATAGCTGTGTGTGATACAGTGATAGCTATGTGTTACAGTGACAGATAGCTGTGTGTTACAGTGACAGATAGCTGTGTGTGATACAGTGATAGCTGTGTGTGATACAGTGATAGCTGTGTGTGATACAGTGAGAGATAGCGGTGTGTGATACAATGACAGATAGCTATGTGTGTTACAGTGATAGCTGTGTGTGATACAGTGATAGCTGTGTGTGATACAGTGATAGCTGTGTGTGATACAGTGATAGCTATGTGTGTGATACAGTGATAGCTATGTGTGTGATACAGTGATAGCTGTGTGTGATACCGTGACAGATAGCTGTGTGTGTTGCAGTGACAGATAGCCCTGTGTGTGTTGCAGTGACAGATAGCCCTGTGTGTTACTGTAATAGATTGCTGTATGTGATGTGTAATCTGACACTGTAACACTCCCAGTAATGTGTCTGTGTGTATAACGGAGCTCCACAGCAATAATACTCCCAGTAATGTGTCTGAGTGTATAACGGAGCTCCACAGCAATAATACTCCCAGTAATGTGTCTGAGTGTACATCAAAGCTCCCCAGCAATAATACTCCCAGTAATGTATCCGAGTGTACATCAAAGCTCCCCAGCAATAATACTCCCAGTAATGTGTCTGAGTGTATAACAGAGCCCCACAGCAATGATACTCCCAGTAATGTGTCTGAGTGTATAACAGAGCCCCACAGCAATAATACTCCCAGTAATGTGTCTGAGTGTATAACAGAGCTCCACAGTAATAATACTCCCAGTAATGTGTCTGAGTGTATAACAGAGCCCCACAGCAATAATACTCCCAGTAATGTGTCTGGGTGTATAACAGAGCTCCACAGCAATAATACTCCCAGTAATGTGTCTAAGTGTATAACAGAGCTCCACAGTAATAATACTCCCAGTAATGTGTCTGAGTGTATAACAGAGCTCCACAGTAATAATACTCCCAGTAATGTATCCGAGTGTACATCAAAGCTCCCCAGCAATAATACTCCCAGTAATGTGTCTGAGTGTATAACAGAGCTCCACAGCAATAATACTCCCAGTAATGTGTCTGAGTGTACATCAAAGCTCCCCAGCAATAATACTCCCAGTAATGTGTCTGAATGTATAACAGAGCTCCACAATAATACTCCCAGTAATGTGTCTGAGTGTATAACAGAGCCCCACAGCAATAATACCCCCAGTAATGTGTCTGAGTGTATAACAGAGCTCCACAGCAATAATACTCCCAGTAATGTGTCTGAGTGTATAACAGAGCCGCACAGCAATGATACTCCCAGTAATGTGTCTGAGTGTATAACAGAGCCCCACAGCAATAATACTCCCAGTAATGTGTCTGAGTGTATAACAGAGCTCCACAGCAATAATACTCACAGTAATGTGTCTAAGTGTATAACAGAGCTCCACAGCAATAATACTCCCAGTAATGTGTCTGGGTGTATAACAGAGCTCCACAGTAATAATACTCCCAGTAATGTGTCTGAGTGTATAACAGAGCTCCACAGTAATAATACTCCCAGTAATGTGTCTGAGTGTATAACAGAGTCCCACAGTAATAATACTCCAAGTAATGTGTCTGAGTGTATAACAGAGCCCCACAGTAATAATACTCACAGTAATGTGTCTAAGTGTATAACAGAGCTCCACAGCAATAATACTCCCAGTAATGTGTCTGAGTGTATAACAGAGCTCCACAATAATACTCCCAGTAATGTGTCTGAGTGTATAACAGAGCTACACAGCAATAATACCCCCAGTAATGTGTCTGAGTGTATAACAGAGCTCCACAGCAATAATACTCCCAGTAATGTGTCTGAGTGTATAACAGAGCCGCACAGCAATGATACTCCCAGTAATGTGTCTGAGTGTATAACAGAGCCCCACAGCAATAATACTCCCAGTAATGTGTCTGAGTGTATAACAGAGCTCCACAGCAATAATACTCACAGTAATGTGTCTAAGTGTATAACAGAGCTCCACAGCAATAATACTCCCAGTAATGTGTCTGGGTGTATAACAGAGCTCCACAGTAATAATACTCCCAGTAATGTGTCTGAGTGTATAACAGAGCTCCACAGTAATAATACTCCCAGTAATGTGTCTGAGTGTATAACAGAGTCCCACAGTAATAATACTCCAAGTAATGTGTCTGAGTGTATAACAGAGCCCCACAGTAATAATACTCACAGTAATGTGTCTAAGTGTATAACAGAGCTCCACAGCAATAATACTCCCAGTAATGTGTCTGGGTGTATAACAGAGCTCCACAGTAATAATACTCCCAGTAATGTGTCTGAGTGTATAACAGAGCTCCACAGTAATAATACTCCCAGTAATGTGTCTGAGTGTATAACAGAGTCCCACAGTAATAATACTCCAAGTAATGTGTCTGAGTGTATAACAGAGCCCCACAGTAATAATACTCCCAGTAATGTGTCTGAGTGTATAACAGAGCTCCACAGCAATAATGTGTCTGAGTGTATCACAGAGCTCCACAGCAATAACACTCCCAGTAATGTGTCTGTGTATAACAGAGCTCCACAGCAATAATACTCCCAGTAAAGTGTGAGTGTATAACAGAGCTCCACAGCAATAATACTCCCAGTAACGTGTCTGAGGATATAACAGAGCTCCACAGTAATAATACTCCCAGTAATGTGTCTGAGTGTATAACAGAGCTCCACAGTAATAATACTCCCAGTAATGTGTCTGAGTGTATAACAGAGCTCCACAGTAATAATACTCCCAGTAATGTGTCTGAGTGTATAACAGAGCTCCACAGCAATAATACTCCCAGTAATGTGTCTGAGTGTATAACAGAGCCCCACAGCAATAATACTCCCAGTAATGTGTCCGAGTGTATAACAGAGCTCCACAGCAATAATACTCCCAGTAATGTGTCTGGGGGTACAACAGAGCTCCACTGCATTAATACTCCCAGTAATGTGTCTGGGGGTACAACAGAGCTCCACAGCAATAATACTCCCAGTAATGTGTCTGAGTGTATAACAGAGCTCCACAGTAATAATACTCCCAGTAATGTGTGTGAGTGTATAATAGAGCTCCACAGCAATAATACTCCCAGTAATGTGTCTGAGTGTATAACAGAGCTCCACAGCAATAATACTCCCAGTAATGTGTCTTAGTGTATAACAGAGCTCCACAGCAATAATACTCCCAGTAATGTGTCTTAGTGTATAACAGAGCTCCACAGCAATAATACTCCCAGTAATGTGTCTGAGTGTATAACAGAGCTCCACAGCAATAATACTCCCAGTAATGTGTCTGAGTGTATAACAGAGCCCCACAGCAATAATACTCCCAGTAATGTGTCCGAGTGTATAACAGAGCTCCACAGCAATAATACTCCCAGTAATGTGTCTGAGTGTATAACAGAGCTCCACAGCAATACTACTCCCAGTAATGTGTCTGAGTGTATAACAGAGCTCCACAGCAATAATACTCCCGGTAATGTGTCTGAGTGTATAACAGAGCTCCACAGCAATAATACTCCCAGTAATGTGTCTGAGTGTATAACAGAGTTCCACAGCAATAATACTCCCAGTAATGTGTCTGAGTGTATAACAGAGCTCCACAGCAATAATACTCCCAGTAATGTGTCTGAGTGTATAACAGAGCTCCACAGTAATAATACTCCCAGTAATGTGTCTGAGTGTATAACAGAGCTTCACAGCAATAATACTCCCAGTAATATGTCTGAGTGTATAACAGAGCTCCACAGTAATAATACTCCCAGTAATGTGTCTGGGGATACAACAGAGCTCCACTGCATTAATACTCCCAGTAATGTTTCTGGGGGTACAACAGAGCTCCACAGCAATAATACTCCCAGTAATGTGTCTGAGTGTATAACAGAGCTCCACAGTAATAATACTCCCAGTAATGTGTGTGAGTGTATAATAGAGCTCCACAGCAATAATACTCCCAGTAATGTGTCTTAGTGTATAACAGAGCTTCACAGCAATAATACTCCCAGTAATATGTCTGAGTGTATAACAGAGCTCCACAGTAATAATACTCCCAGTAATGTGTCTGGGGATACAACAGAGCTCCACTGCATTAATACTCCCAGTAATGTTTCTGGGGGTACAACAGAGCTCCACAGCAATAATACTCCCAGTAATGTGTCTGAGTGTATAACAGAGCTCCACAGTAATAATACTCCCAGTAATGTGTGTGAGTGTATAATAGAGCTCCACAGCAATAATACTCCCAGTAATGTGTCTTAGTGTATAACAGAGCTCCACAGTAATAATACTCCCAGTAATGTGTCTAGGGGTACAACAGAGCTCCACTGCATTAATACTCCCAGTAATGTTTCTGGGGGTACAACAGAGCTCCACAGAAATAATACTCCCAGTAATGTGTCTGAGTGTATAACAGAGCGCCACAGTAATAATACTCCCAGTAATGTGTCTGAGTGTATAACAGAGCTCCACAGCAATAATACTCCCAGTAATGTGTCTTAGTGTATAACAGAGCTCCACAGCAATAATACTCCCAGTAATGTGTCTTAGTGTATAACAGAGCTCCACAGCAATAATACTCCCAGTAATGTGCCTGAGTGTATAACAGAGTTCCACTGCACTAATACTCCCAGTAATGTGTCTGAGTGTATAACAGAGCTCCACAGCAATAATACTCCCAGTAATGTGCCTGAGTGTATAACAGAGCTCCACAGCAATAATACTCCCAGTAATGTGTCTGAGTGTATAACAGAGCCCCACAGCAATAATACTCCCAGTAATGTGTCCGAGTGTATAACAGAGCTCCACAGCAATAATACTCCCAGTAATGTGTCTGAGTGTATAACAGAGCTCCACAGCAATAATACTCCCGGTAATGTGTCTGAGTGTATAACAGAGCTCCACAGCAATAATACTCCCAGTAATGTGTCTTAGTGTATAACAGAGCTCCACAGCAATAATACTCCCAGTAATGTGTCTTAGTGTATAACAGAGCTCCACAGCAATAATACTACCAGTAATGTGTCTGAGTGTATAACAGAGCCCCACAGCAATAATACTCCCAGTAATGTGTCTGAGTGTATAACAGAGCCCCACAGCAATAATACTCCCAGTAATGTGTCTGAGTGTATAACAGAGCCCCACAGCAATAATACTCACAGTAATGTGTCTGAGTGTATAACAGAGCCCCACAGCAATAATACTCCCAGAAATGTGTCTGAGTGTATAACAGAGCCCCACAGTAATAATACTCCCAGTAATGTGTCTGAGTGTATAACAGAGCTTCACAGCAAAAATACTCCCAGTAATATGTCTGAGTGTATAACAGAGCTCCACAGTAATAATACTCCCAGTAATGTGTCTGGGGGTACAAAAGAGCTCCACTGCATTAATACTCCCAGTAATGTGTCTGGGGGTACAACAGAGCTCCACAGCAATAATACTCCCAGTAATGTGTCTGAGTGTATAACAGAGCCCCACAGCAATAATACTCACAGTAATGTGTCTGAGTGTATAACAGAGCCCCACAGCAATAATACTCCCAGAAATGTGTCTGAGTGTATAACAGAGCCCCACAGTAATAATACTCCCAGTAATGTGTCTGAGTGTATAACAGAGCTTCACAGCAAAAATACTCCCAGTAATATGTCTGAGTGTATAACAGAGCTCCACAGTAATAATACTCCCAGTAATGTGTGTGAGTGTATAATAGAGCTCCACAGCAATAATACTCCCAGTAATGTGTCTGAGTGTATAACAGAGCTCCACAATATAATACTCCCAGTAATGTGTCTTAGTGTATAACAGAGCTCCACAGCAATAATACTCCCAGTAATGTGTCTTAGTGTATAACAGAGCTCCACAGCAATAATACTCCCAGTAATGTGCCTGAGTGTATAACAGAGCTCCACAGCAATAATACTCCCAGTAATGTGTCTGAGTGTATAACAGAGCTCCACAGCAATAATACTCCCAGTAATGTGTCTGAGTGTATAACAGAGCCCCACAGCAATAATACTCCCAGTAATGTGTCCGAGTGTATAACAGAGCTCCACAGCAATAATACTCCCAGTAATGTGTCTGAGTGTATAACAGAGCTCCACAGCAATACTACTCCCAGTAATGTGTCTGAGTGTATAACAGAGCTCCACAGCAATAATACTCCCGGTAATGTGTCTGAGTGTATAACAGAGCTCCACAGCAATAATACTCCCAGTAATGTGTCTGAGTGTATAACAGAGTTCCACAGCAATAATACTCCCAGTAATGTGTCTGAGTGTATAACAGAGCTCCACAGCAATAATACTCCCAGTAATGTGTCTGAGTGTATAACAGAGCCCCACAGCAATAATACTCCCAGTAATGTGTCTGAGTGTATAACAGAGCCCCACAGCAATAATACTCCCAGTAATGTGTCTGAGTGTATAACAGAGCCCCACAGCAATAATACTCCCAGTAATGTGTCTGAGTGTATAACAGAGCCCCACAGCAATAATACTCCCAGTAATGTGTCTGAGTGTATAACAGAGCCCCACAGTAATAATACTCCCAGTAATGTGTCTGAGTGTATAACAGAGCTTCACAGCAATAATACTCCCAGTAATATGTCTGAGTGTATAACAGAGCTCCACAGTAATAATACTCCCAGTAATGTGTCTGGGGGTACAACAGAGCTCCACTGCATTAATACTCCCAGTAATGTGTCTGGGGGTACAACAGAGCTCCACAGCAATAATACTCCCAGTAATGTGTCTGAGTGTATAACAGAGCTCCACAGTAATAATACTCCCAGTAATGTGTGTGAGTGTATAATAGAGCTCCACAGCAATAATACTCCCAGTAATGTGTCTGAGTGTATAACAGAGCTCCACAGCAATAATACTCCCAGTAATGTGTCTTAGTGTATAACAGAGCTCCACAGCAATAATACTCCCAGTAATGTGTCTTAGTGTATAACAGAGCTCCACAGCAATAATACTCCCAGTAATGTGCCTGAGTGTATAACAGAGCTCCACAGCAATAATACTCCCAGTAATGTGTCTGAGTGTATAACAGAGTTCCACTGCACTAATACTCCCAGTAATGTGCCTGAGTGTATAACAGAGCTCCACAGCAATAATACTCCCAGTAATGTGTCTGAGTGTATAACAGAGCTCCACAGCAATAATACTCCAGTAATGTGTCTGAGTGTATAACAGAGCTCCACAGCAATAATACTCCCAGTAATGTGTCTGACTATATAACAGAGCTCCACAGCAATAATACTCCCAGTAATGTGTCTGAGTGTATAACAGAGCTCCACAGTAATAATACTCCCAGTAATGTGTCTGAGTGTATAACAGAGCCCCACAGCAATAATACTCCCAGTAATGTGTCTGAGTGTATAACAGAGCTCCACAGTAATAATACTCCCAGTAATGTGTCTGGGGGTACAACAGAGCTCCACTGCATTAATACTCCCAGTAATGTGTCTGGGGGTACAACAGAGCTCCACAGGAATAATACTCCCAGTAATGTGTCTGACTATATAACAGAGCTCCACAGTAATAATACTCCCAGTAATGTGTCTGAGTGTATAACAGAGCTCCACAGCAATAATACTCCCAGTAATGTGTCTGAGTGTATAACAGAGCTCCACAGCAATAATACTCCCAGTAATGTGTCTGAGTGTATAACAGAGCCCCACAGCAATAATACTCCCAGTAATGTGTCTGAGTGTATAACAGAGCTCCACAGCAATAATACTCCCAGTAATGTGTCCGAGTGTATAACAGAGCTCCACAGCAATAATACTCCCAGTAATGTGTCTGGGGGTACAACAGAGCTCCACTGCATTAATACTCCCAGTAATGTGTCTGGGGGTACAACAGAGCTCCACAGCAATAATACTCCCAGTAATGTGTCTTAGTGTATAACAGAGCTCCACAGCAATAATACTCCCAGTAATGGGCCTGAGTGTATAACAGAGCTCCACAGCAATAATACTCCCAGTAATGTGTCTGAGTGTATAACAGAGTTCCACTGCACTAATACTCCCAGTAATGTGCCTGAGTGTATAACAGAGCTCCACAGCAATAATACTCCCAGTAATGTGTCTGAGTGTATAACAGAGCTCCACAGCAATAATACTCCAGTAATGTGTCTGAGTGTATAACAGAGCTCCACAGCAATAATACTCCCAGTAATGTGTCTGACTATATAACAGAGCTCCACAGCAATAATACTCCCAGTAATGTGTCTGAGTGTATAACAGAGCTCCACAGTAATAATACTCCCAGTAATGTGTCTGAGTGTATAACAGAGCCCCACAGCAATAATACTCCCAGTAATGTGTCTGAGTGTATAACAGAGCTCCACAGCAATAATACTCCCAGTAATGTGTCTGAGTGTATAACAGAGCTCCACAGTAATAATACTCCCAGTAATGTGTCTGAGTGTATAACAGAGCTCCACAGTAATAATACTCCCACTAATGTGTCTGAGTGTATAACAGAGCCCCACAGCAATAATACTCCCAGTAATGTGTCTGAGTGTATAACAGAGCCCCACAGCAATAATACTCCCAGTAATGTGTCTGAGTGTATAACAGAGCCCCACAGCAATAATACTCCCAGTAATGTGTCTGAGTGTATAACAGAGCTCCACAGCAATAATACTCCCAGTAATGTGTCTGAGTGTATAACAGAGCTCCACAGTAATAATACTCCCAGTAATGTGTCTGAGTGTATAACAGAGCCCCACAGCAATAATACTCCCAGTAATGTGTCTGAGTGTATAACAGAGCCCCACAGCAATAATACTCCCAGTAATGTGTCTGAGTGTATAACAGAGTTCCACTGCACTAATACTCCCAGTAATGTGCCTGAGTGTATAACAGAGCTCCACAGCAATAATACTCCCAGTAATGTGTCTGAGTGTATAACAGAGCTCCACAGCAATAATACTCCAGTAATGTGTCTGAGTGTATAACAGAGCTCCACAGCAATAATACTCCCAGTAATGTGTCTGACTATATAACAGAGCTCCACAGCAATAATACTCCCAGTAATGTGTCTGAGTGTATAACAGAGCTCCACAGCAATACTACTCCCAGTAATGTGTCTGAGTGTATAACAGAGCTCCACAGCAATAATACTCCCGGTAATGTGTCTGAGTGTATAACAGAGCTCCACAGCAATAATACTCCCAGTAATGTGTCTGAGTGTATAACAGAGTTCCACAGGAATTATACTCCCAGTAATGTGTCTGAGTGTATAACAGAGCTCCACAGCAATAATACTCCCAGTAATGTGTCTGAGTGTATAACAGAGCCCCACAGCAATAATACTCCCAGTAATGTGTCTGAGTGTATAACAGAGCCCCACAGCAATAATACTCCCAGTAATGTGTCTGAGTGTATAACAGAGCCCCACAGCAATAATACTCCCAGTAATGTGTCTGAGTGTATAACAGAGCCCCACAGCAATAATACTCCCAGTAATGTGTCTGAGTGTATAACAGAGCCCCACAGTAATAATACTCCCAGTAATGTGTCTGAGTGTATAACAGAGCTTCACAGCAATAATACTCCCAGTAATATGTCTGAGTGTATAACAGAGCTCCACAGTAATAATACTCCCAGTAATGTGTCTGAGTGTATAACAGAGCTCCACAGTAATAATACTCCCAGTAATGTGTCTGGGGGTACAACAGAGCTCCACTGCATTAATACTCCCAGTAATGTGTCTGAGTGTATAACAGAGCTCCACAGCAATAATACTCCCAGTAATGTGTCTGAGTGTATAACAGAGCCCCACAGCAATAATACTCCCAGTAATGTGTCCGAGTGTATAACAGAGCTCCACAGCAATAATACTCCCAGTAATGTGTCTGAGTGTATAACAGAGCTCCACAGCAATACTACTCCCAGTAATGTGTCTGAGTGTATAACAGAGCTCCACAGCAATAATACTCCCGGTAATGTGTCTGAGTGTATAACAGAGCTCCACAGCAATAATACTCCCAGTAATGTGTCTGAGTGTATAACAGAGTTCCACAGCAATAATACTCCCAGTAATGTGTCTGAGTGTATAACAGAGCTCCACAGCAATAATACTCCCAGTAATGTGTCTGAGTGTATAACAGAGCTCCACAGTAATAATACTCCCAGTAATGTGTCTGAGTGTATAACAGAGCTTCACAGCAATAATACTCCCAGTAATATGTCTGAGTGTATAACAGAGCTCCACAGTAATAATACTCCCAGTAATGTGTCTGGGGATACAACAGAGCTCCACTGCATTAATACTCCCAGTAATGTTTCTGGGGGTACAACAGAGCTCCACAGCAATAATACTCCCAGTAATGTGTCTGAGTGTATAACAGAGCTCCACAGTAATAATACTCCCAGTAATGTGTGTGAGTGTATAATAGAGCTCCACAGCAATAATACTCCCAGTAATGTGTCTTAGTGTATAACAGAGCTTCACAGCAATAATACTCCCAGTAATATGTCTGAGTGTATAACAGAGCTCCACAGTAATAATACTCCCAGTAATGTGTCTGGGGATACAACAGAGCTCCACTGCATTAATACTCCCAGTAATGTTTCTGGGGGTACAACAGAGCTCCACAGCAATAATACTCCCAGTAATGTGTCTGAGTGTATAACAGAGCTCCACAGTAATAATACTCCCAGTAATGTGTGTGAGTGTATAATAGAGCTCCGCAGCAATAATACTCCCAGTAATGTGTCTTAGTGTATAACAGAGCTCCACAGTAATAATACTCCCAGTAATGTGTCTGGGGGTACAACAGAGCTCCACTGCATTAATACTCCCAGTAATGTTTCTGGGGGTACAACAGAGCTCCACAGAAATAATACTCCCAGTAATGTGTCTGAGTGTATAACAGAGCGCCACAGTAATAATACTCCCAGTAATGTGTCTGAGTGTATAACAGAGCTCCACAGCAATAATACTCCCAGTAATGTGTCTTAGTGTATAACAGAGCTCCAAAGCAATAATACTCCCAGTAATGTGTCTTAGTGTATAACAGAGCTCCACAGCAATAATACTCCCAGTAATGTGCCTGAGTGTATAACAGAGTTCCACTGCACTAATACTCCCAGTAATGTGTCTGAGTGTATAACAGAGCTCCACAGCAATAATACTCCCAGTAATGTGCCTGAGTGTATAACAGAGCTCCACAGCAATAATACTCCCAGTAATGTGCCTGAGTGTATAACAGAGCTCCACAGCAATAATACTCCCAGTAATGTGTCTGAGTGTATAACAGAGCCCCACAGCAATAATACTCCCAGTAATGTGTCCGAGTGTATAACAGAGCTCCACAGCAATAATACTCCCAGTAATGTGTCTGAGTGTATAACAGAGCTCCACAGCAATAATACTCCCGGTAATGTGTCTGAGTGTATAACAGAGCTCCACAGCAATAATACTCCCAGTAATGTGTCTTAGTGTATAACAGAGCTCCACAGCAATAATACTCCCAGTAATGTGTCTTAGTGTATAACAGAGCTCCACAGCAATAATACTACCAGTAATGTGTCTGAGTGTATAACAGAGCCCCACAGCAATAATACTCCCAGTAATGTGTCTGAGTGTATAACAGAGCCCCACAGCAATAATACTCCCAGTAATGTGTCTGAGTGTATAACAGAGCCCCACAGCAATAATACTCACAGTAATGTGTCTGAGTGTATAACAGAGCCCCACAGCAATAATACTCCCAGAAATGTGTCTGAGTGTATAACAGAGCCCCACAGTAATAATACTCCCAGTAATGTGTCTGAGTGTATAACAGAGCTTCACAGCAAAAATACTCCCAGTAATATGTCTGAGTGTATAACAGAGCTCCACAGTAATAATACTCCCAGTAATGTGTCTGGGGGTACAAAAGAGCTCCACTGCATTAATACTCCCAGTAATGTGTCTGGGGGTACAACAGAGCTCCACAGCAATAATACTCCCAGTAATGTGTCTGAGTGTATAACAGAGCTCCACAGCAATAATACTCCAGTAATGTGTCTGAGTGTATAATAGAGCTCCACAGCAATAATACTCCCAGTAATGTGTCTGAGTGTATAACAGAGCTCCACAATATAATACTCCCAGTAATGTGTCTGAGTGTATAACAGAGCTCCACAGTAATAATACTCCCAGTAATGTGTCTGAGTGTATAACAGAGCCCCACAGCAATAATACTCCCAGTAATGTGCCTGAGTGTATAACAGAGCTCCACAGCAATAATACTCCCAGTAATGTGTCTGCGTGTATAACAGAGCTCCACAGTAATAATACTCCCAGTAATGTGTCTGAGTGTATAACAGAGCTCCACAGTAATAATACTCCCACTAATGTGTCTGAGTGTATAACAGAGCCCCACAGCAATAATACTCCCAGTAATGTATCTGAGTGTATAACAGAGCCCCACAGCAATAATACTCCCAGTAATGTGTCTGAGTGTATAACAGAGCCCCACAGCAATAATACTCCCAGTAATGTGTCTGAGTGTATAACAGAGCTCCACAGCAATAATACTCCCAGTAATGTGTCTGAGTGTATAACAGAGCTCCACAGTAATAATACTCCCAGTAATGTGTCTGAGTGTATAACAGAGCCCCACAGCAATAATACTCCCAGTAATGTGTCTGAGTGTATAACAGAGCCCCACAGCAATAATACTCCCAGTAATGTGTCTGAGTGTATAACAGAGTTCCACTGCACTAATACTCCCAGTAATGTGCCTGAGTGTATAACAGAGCTCCACAGCAATAATACTCCCAGTAATGTGTCTGAGTGTATAACAGAGCTCCACAGCAATAATACTCCAGTAATGTGTCTGAGTGTATAACAGAGCTCCACAGCAATAATACTCCCAGTAATGTGTCTGACTATATAACAGAGCTCCACAGCAATAATACTCCCAGTAATGTGTCTGAGTGTATAACAGAGCTCCACAGCAATACTACTCCCAGTAATGTGTCTGAGTGTATAACAGAGCTCCACAGCAATAATACTCCCGGTAATGTGTCTGAGTGTATAACAGAGCTCCACAGCAATAATACTCCCAGTAATGTGTCTGAGTGTATAACAGAGTTCCACAGCAATAATACTCCCAGTAATGTGTCTGAGTGTATAACAGAGCTCCACAGCAATAATACTCCCAGTAATGTGTCTGAGTGTATAACAGAGCCCCACAGCAATAATACTCCCAGTAATGTGTCTGAGTGTATAACAGAGCCCCACAGCAATAATACTCCCAGTAATGTGTCTGAGTGTATAACAGAGCCCCACAGCAATAATACTCCCAGTAATGTGTCTGAGTGTATAACAGAGCCCCACAGCAATAATACTCCCAGTAATGTGTCTGAGTGTATAACAGAGCCCCACAGTAATAATACTCCCAGTAATGTGTCTGAGTGTATAACAGAGCTTCACAGCAATAATACTCCCAGTAATATGTCTGAGTGTATAACAGAGCTCCACAGTAATAATACTCCCAGTAATGTGTCTGGGGGTACAACAGAGCTCCACTGCATTAATACTCCCAGTAATGTGTCTGGGGGTACAACAGAGCTCCACAGCAATAATACTCCCAGTAATGTGTCTGAGTGTATAACAGAGCTCCACAGTAATAATACTCCCAGTAATGTGTGTGAGTGTATAATAGAGCTCCACAGCAATAATACTCCCAGTAATGTGTCTGAGTGTATAACAGAGCTCCACAGCAATAATACTCCCAGTAATGTGTCTTAGTGTATAACAGAGCTCCACAGCAATAATACTCCCAGTAATGTGTCTTAGTGTATAACAGAGCTCCACAGCAATAATACTCCCAGTAATGTGCCTGAGTGTATAACAGAGCTCCACAGCAATAATACTCCCAGTAATGTGTCTGAGTGTATAACAGAGTTCCACTGCACTAATACTCCCAGTAATGTGCCTGAGTGTATAACAGAGCTCCACAGCAATAATACTCCCAGTAATGTGTCTGAGTGTATAACAGAGCTCCACAGCAATAATACTCCCAGTAATGTGTCTGACTATATAACAGAGCTCCACAGCAATAATACTCCCAGTAATGTGTCTGAGTGTATAACAGAGCTCCACAGTAATAATACTCCCAGTAATATGTCTGAGTGTATAACAGAGCCCCACAGCAATAATACTCCCAGTAATGTGTCTGAGTGTATAACAGAGCTCCACAGCAATAATACTCCCAGTAATGTGTCCGAGTGTATAACAGAGCTCCACAGTAATAATACTCCCAGTAATGTGTCTGAGTGTATAACAGAGCTCCACAGTAATAATACTCCCAGTAATGTGTCTGAGTGTATAACAGAGCCCCACAGCAATAATACTCCCAGTAATGTGTCTGAGTGTATAACAGAGCTTCACAGCAATAATACTCCCAGTAATATGTCTGAGTGTATAACAGAGCTCCACAGTAATAATACTCCCAGTAATGTGTCTGGGGGTACAACAGAGCTCCACTGCATTAAGACTCCCAGTAATGTGTCTGGGGGTACAACAGAGCTCCACAGCAATAATACTCCCAGTAATGTGTCTGAGTGTATAACAGAGCTCCACAGTAATAATACTCCCAGTAATGTGTGTGAGTGTATAATAGAGCTCCACAGCAATAATACTCCCAGTAATGTGTCCGAGTGTATAACAGAGCTCCACAGCAATAATACTCCCAGTAATGTGTCTTAGTGTATAACAGAGCTCCACAGCAATAATACTCCCAGTAATGTGTCTTAGTGTATAACAGAGCTCCACAGCAATAATACTCCCAGTAATGTGCCTGAGTGTATAACAGAGCTCCACAGCAATAATACTCCCAGTAATGTGTCTGAGTGTATAACAGAGTTCCACTGCACTAAAACTCCCAGTAATGTGCCTGAGTGTATAACAGAGCTCCACAGCAATAATACTCCCAGTAATGTGTCTGAGTGTATAACAGAGCTCCACAGCAATAATACTCCAGTAATGTGTCTGAGTGTATAACAGAGCTCCACAGCAATAATACTCCCAGTAATGTGTCTGACTATATAACAGAGCTCCACAGCAATAATACTCCCAGTAATGTGTCTGAGTGTATAACAGAGCTCCACAGTAATAATACTCCCAGTAATGTGTCTGAGTGTATAACAGAGCCCCACAGCAATAATACTCCCAGTAATGTGTCTGAGTGTATAACAGAGCTCCACAGCAATAATACTCCCAGTAATGTGTCCGAGTGTATAACAGAGCTCCACAGTAATAATACTCCCAGTAATGTGTCTGAGTGTATAACAGAGCTCCACAGTAATAATACTCCCAGTAATGTGTCTGAGTGTATAACAGAGCCCCACAGCAATAATACTCCCAGTAATGTGTCTGAGTGTATAACAGAGCCCCACAGCAATAATACTCCCAGTAATGTGTCTGAGTGTATAACAGAGCCCCACAGCAATAATACTCCCAGTAATGTGTCTGAGTGTATAACAGAGCTCCACAGCAATAATACTCCCAGTAATGTGTCTGAGTGTATAACAGAGCTCCACAGTAATAATACTCCCAGTAATGTGTCTGAGTGTATAACAGAGCCCCACAGCAATAATACTCCCAGTAATGTGTCTGAGTGTATAACAGAGCCCCACAGCAATAATACTCCCAGTAATGTGTCTGAGTGTATAACAGAGCCCCACAGTAATAATACTCCCAGTAATGTGTCTGAGTGTATAACAGAGCTTCACAGCAATAATACTCCCAGTAATATGTCTGAGTGTATAACAGAGCTCCACAGTAATAATACTCCCAGTAATGTGTCTGGGGGTACAACAGAGCTCCACTGCATTAATACTCCCAGTAATGTGTCTGGGGGTACAACAGAGCTCCACAGCAATAATACTCCCAGTAATGTGTCTGAGTGTATAACAGAGCTCCACAGCAATAATACTCCAGTAATGTGTCTGAGTGTATAACAGAGCTCCACAGCAATAATACTCCCAGTAATGTGTCTGACTATATAACAGAGCTCCACAGCAATAATACTCCCAGTAATGTGTCTGAGTGTATAACAGAGCTCCACAGTAATAATACTCCCAGTAATGTGTCTGAGTGTATAACAGAGCTCCACAGCAATAATACTCCCAGTAATGTGTCTGAGTGTATAACAGAGCTCCACAGCAATAATACTCCCAGTAATGTGTCTGAGTGTATAACAGAGCTCCACAGCAATAATACTCCCAGTAATGTGTCTGAGTGTATAACAGAGCCCCACAGCAATAATACTCCCAGTAATGTGTCCGAGTGTATAACAGAGCTCCACAGCAATAATACTCCCAGTAATGTGTCTGGGGGTACAACAGAGCTCCACTGCATTAATACTCCCAGTAATGTGTCTGGGGGTACAACAGAGCTCCACAGCAATAATACTCCCAGTAATGTGTCTTAGTGTATAACAGAGCTCCACAGCAATAATACTCCCAGTAATGTGCCTGAGTGTATAACAGAGCTCCACAGCAATAATACTCCCAGTAATGTGTCTGAGTGTATAACAGAGTTCCACTGCACTAATACTCCCAGTAATGTGCCTGAGTGTATAACAGAGCTCCACAGCAATAATACTCCCAGTAATGTGTCTGAGTGTATAACAGAGCTCCACAGCAATAATACTCCAGTAATGTGTCTGAGTGTATAACAGAGCTCCAAAGCAATAATACTCCCAGTAATGTGTCTGAGTGTATAACAGAGCTCCACAGCAATAATACTCCCAGTAATGTGTCTGAGTGTATAACAGAGCTCCACAGTAATAATACTCCCAGTAATGTGTCTGAGTGTATAACAGAGCCCCACAGCAATAATACTCCCAGTAATGTGTCTGAGTGTATAACAGAGCTCCACAGCAATAATACTCCCAGTAATGTGTCCGAGTGTATAACAGAGCTCCACAGTAATAATACTCCCAGTAATGTGTCTGAGTGTATAACAGAGCTCCACAGTAATAATACTCCCACTAATGTGTCTGAGTGTATAACAGAGCCCCACAGCAATAATACTCCCAGTAATGTGTCTGAGTGTATAACAGAGCCCCACAGCAATAATACTCCCAGTAATGTGTCTGAGTGTATAACAGAGCCCCACAGCAATAATACTCCCAGTAATGTGTCTGAGTGTATAACAGAGCTCCACAGCAATAATACTCCCAGTAATGTGTCTGAGTGTATAACAGAGCTCCACAGTAATAATACTCCCAGTAATGTGTCTGAGTGTATAACAGAGCCCCACAGCAATAATACTCCCAGTAATGTGTCTGAGTGTATAACAGAGCCCCACAGCAATAATACTCCCAGTAATGTGTCTGAGTGTATAACAGAGTTCCACTGCACTAATACTCCCAGTAATGTGCCTGAGTGTATAACAGAGCTCCACAGCAATAATACTCCCAGTAATGTGTCTGAGTGTATAACAGAGCTCCACAGCAATTATACTCCAGTAATGTGTCTGAGTGTATAACAGAGCTCCACAGCAATAATACTCCCAGTAATGTGTCTGACTATATAACAGAGCTCCACAGCAATAATACTCCCAGTAATGTGTCTGAGTGTATAACAGAGCTCCACAGTAATAATACTCCCAGTAATGTGTCTGAGTGTATAGCAGAGCCCCACAGCAATAATACTCCCAGTAATGTGTCTGAGTGTATAACAGAGCTCCACAGCAATAATACTCCCAGTAATGTGTCCGAGTGTATAACAGAGCTCCACAGTAATAATACTCCCAGTAATGTGTCTGAGTGTATAACAGAGCTCCACAGTAATAATACTCCCAGTAATGTGTCTGAGTGTATAACAGAGCTCCACAGTAATAATACTCCCAGTAATGTGTCTGAGTGTATAACAGAGCCCCACAGCAATAATACTCCCAGTAATGTGTCTGAGTGTATAACAGAGCCCACAGCAATAATACTCCCAGTAATGTGTCTGAGTGTATAACAGAGCCCCACAGTAATAATACTCCCAGTAATGTGTCTGAGTGTATAACAGAGCCCCACAGCAATAATACTCCCAGTAATGTGTATGAGTGTATAACAGAGCCCCACAGCAATAATACTCCCAGTAATGTGTCTGAGTGTATAACAGAGCCCCACAGCAATAATACTCCCAGTAATGTGTCTGAGTGTATAACAGAGCTCCACAGTAATAATACTCCCAGTAATGTGTCTGAGTGTATAACAGAGCCCCACAGCAATAATACTCCCAGTAATGTGTCTGAGTGTATAACAGAGCCCCACAGCAATAATACTCCCAGTAATGTGTCTGAGTGTATAACAGAGCCCCACAGCAATAATACTCCCAGTAATGTGTCTGAGTGTATAACAGAGCCCCACAGCAATAATACTCCCAGTAATGTGTCTGAGTGTATAACAGAGCTCCACAGTAATAATACTCCCAGTAATGTGTCTGAGTGTATAACAGAGCACCACAGCAATAATACTCCCAGTAATGTGTCTAAGTGTATAACAGAGCCCCACAGCAATAATACTCCCAGTAATGTGTCTGAGTGTATAACAGAGCTTCACAGCAATAATACTCCCAGTAATATGTCTGAGTGTATAACAGAGCTCCACAGTAATAATACTCCCAGTAATGTGTCTGGGGGTACAACAGAGCTCCACTGCATTAATACTCCCAGTAATGTGTCTGGGGGTACAACAGAGCTCCACAGCAATAATACTCCCAGTAATGTGTCTGAGTGTATAACGGAGCTCCACAGCAATAATACTCCAGTAATGTGTCTGAGTGTATAACAGAGCTCCACAGCAATAATACTCCCAGTAATGTGTCTGACTATATAACAGAGCTCCACAGCAATAATACTCCCAGTAATGTGTCTGAGTGTATAACAGAGCTCCACAGTAATAATACTCCCAGTAATGTGTCTGAGTGTATAACAGAGCTCCACAGCAATAATACTCCCAGTAATGTGTCTGAGTGTATAACAGAGCTCCACAGCAATAATACTCCCAGTAATGTGTCTGAGTGTATAACAGAGCTCCACAGCAATAATACTCCCAGTAATGTGTCTGAGTGTATAACAGAGCCCCACAGCAATAATACTCCCAGTAATGTGTCTGAGTGTATAACAGAGCTCCACAGCAATAATACTCCCAGTAATGTGTCCGAGTGTATAACAGAGCTCCACAGCAATAATACTCCCAGTAATGTGTCTGAGTGTATAACAGAGCTCCACAGCAATAATACTCCCAGTAATGTGTCTGAGTGTATAACAGAGCCCCACAGCAATAATACTCCCAGTAATGTGTCTGAGTGTATAACAGAGCTTCACAGCAATAATACTCCCAGTAATATGTCTGAGTGTATAACAGAGCTCCACAGTAATAATACTCCCAGTAATGTGTCTGGGGGTACAACAGAGCTCCACTGCATTAAGACTCCCAGTAATGTGTCTGGGGGTACAACAGAGCTCCACAGCAATAATACTCCCAGTAATGTGTCTGAGTGTATAACAGAGCTCCACAGTAATAATACTCCCAGTAATGTGTGTGAGTGTATAATAGAGCTCCACAGCAATAATACTCCCAGTAATGTGTCTGAGTGTATAACAGAGCTCCACAGCAATAATACTCCCAGTAATGTGTCTTAGTGTATAACAGAGCTCCACAGCAATAATACTCCCAGTAATGTGTCTTAGTGTATAACAGAGCTCCACAGCAATAATACTCCCAGTAATGTGCCTGAGTGTATAACAGAGCTCCACAGCAATAATACTCCCAGTAATGTGTCTGAGTGTATAACAGAGTTCCACTGCACTAAAACTCCCAGTAATGTGCCTGAGTGTATAACAGAGCTCCACAGCAATAATACTCCCAGTAATGTGTCTGAGTGTATAACAGAGCTCCACAGCAATAATACTCCAGTAATGTGTCTGAGTGTATAACAGAGCTCCACAGCAATAATACTCCCAGTAATGTGTCTGACTATATAACAGAGCTCCACAGCAATAATACTCCCAGTAATGTGTCTGAGTGTATAACAGAGCTCCACAGTAATAATACTCCCAGTAATGTGTCTGAGTGTATAACAGAGCCCCACAGCAATAATACTCCCAGTAATGTGTCTGAGTGTATAACAGAGCTCCACAGCAATAATACTCCCAGTAATGTGTCCGAGTGTATAACAGAGCTCCACAGTAATAATACTCCCAGTAATGTGTCTGAGTGTATAACAGAGCTCCACAGTAATAATACTCCCAGTAATGTGTCTGAGTGTATAACAGAGCCCCACAGCAATAATACTCCCAGTAATGTGTCTGAGTGTATAACAGAGCCCCACAGCAATAATACTCCCAGTAATGTGTCTGAGTGTATAACAGAGCCCCACAGCAATAATACTCCCAGTAATGTGTCTGAGTGTATAACAGAGCTCCACAGCAATAATACTCCCAGTAATGTGTCTGAGTGTATAACAGAGCTCCACAGTAATAATACTCCCAGTAATGTGTCTGAGTGTATAACAGAGCCCCACAGCAATAATACTCCCAGTAATGTGTCTGAGTGTATAACAGAGCCCCACAGCAATAATACTCCCAGTAATGTGTCTGAGTGTATAACAGAGCCCCACAGTAATAATACTCCCAGTAATGTGTCTGAGTGTATAACAGAGCTTCACAGCAATAATACTCCCAGTAATATGTCTGAGTGTATAACAGAGCTCCACAGTAATAATACTCCCAGTAATGTGTCTGGGGGTACAACAGAGCTCCACTGCATTAATACTCCCAGTAATGTGTCTGGGGGTACAACAGAGCTCCACAGCAATAATACTCCCAGTAATGTGTCTGAGTGTATAACAGAGCTCCACAGCAATAATACTCCAGTAATGTGTCTGAGTGTATAACAGAGCTCCACAGCAATAATACTCCCAGTAATGTGTCTGAGTGTATAACAGAGCTCCACAGTAATAATACTCCCAGTAATGTGTCTGAGTGTATAACAGAGCTCCACAGCAATAATACTCCCAGTAATGTGTCTGAGTGTATAACAGAGCTCCACAGCAATAATACTCCCAGTAATGTGTCTGAGTGTATAACAGAGCTCCACAGCAATAATACTCCCAGTAATGTGTCTGAGTGTATAACAGAGCCCCACAGCAATAATACTCCCAGTAATGTGTCTGAGTGTATAACAGAGCTCCACAGCAATAATACTCCAAGTAATGTGTCCGAGTGTATAACAGAGCTCCACAGCAATAATACTCCCAGTAATGTGTCTGGGGGTACAACAGAGCTCCACTGCATTAATACTCCCAGTAATGTGTCTGGGGGTACAACAGAGCTCCACAGCAATAATACTCCCAGTAATGTGTCTTAGTGTATAACAGAGCTCCACAGCAATAATACTCCCAGTAATGTGCCTGAGTGTATAACAGAGCTCCACAGCAATAATACTCCCAGTAATGTGTCTGAGTGTATAACAGAGTTCCACTGCACTAATACTCCCAGTAATGTGCCTGAGTGTATAACAGAGCTCCACAGCAATAATACTCCCAGTAATGTGTCTGAGTGTATAACAGAGTTCCACTGCACTAATACTCCCAGTAATGTGCCTGAGTGTATAACAGAGCTCCACAGCAATAATACTCCCAGTAATGTGTCTGAGTGTATAACAGAGCTCCACAGCAATAATACTCCCAGTAATGTGTCTGACTATATAACAGAGCTCCACAGCAATAATACTCCCAGTAATGTGTCTGAGTGTATAACAGAGCTCCACAGTAATAATACTCCCAGTAATGTGTCTGAGTGTATAACAGAGCCCCACAGCAATAATACTCCCAGTAATGTGTCTGAGTGTATAACAGAGCTCCACAGCAATAATACTCCCAGTAATGTGTCCGAGTGTATAACAGAGCTCCACAGTAATAATACTCCCAGTAATGTGTCTGAGTGTATAACAGAGCTCCACAGTAATAATACTCCCACTAATGTGTCTGAGTGTATAACAGAGCCCCACAGCAATAATACTCCCAGTAATGTGTCTGAGTGTATAACAGAGCCCCACAGCAATAATACTCCCAGTAATGTGTCTGAGTGTATAACAGAGCCCCACAGCAATAATACTCCCAGTAATGTGTCTGAGTGTATAACAGAGCTCCACAGCAATAATACTCCCAGTAATGTGTCTGAGTGTATAACAGAGCTCCACAGTAATAATACTCCCAGTAATGTGTCTGAGTGTATAACAGAGCCCCACAGCAATAATACTCCCAGTAATGTGTCTGAGTGTATAACAGAGCCCCACAGCAATAATACTCCCAGTAATGTGTCTGAGTGTATAACAGAGTTCCACTGCACTAATACTCCCAGTAATGTGCCTGAGTGTATAACAGAGCTCCACAGCAATAATACTCCCAGTAATGTGTCTGAGTGTATAACAGAGCTCCACAGCAATAATACTCCAGTAATGTGTCTGAGTGTATAACAGAGCTCCACAGCAATAATACTCCCAGTAATGTGTCTGACTATATAACAGAGCTCCACAGCAATAATACTCCCAGTAATGTGTCTGAGTGTATAACAGAGCTCCACAGTAATAATACTCCCAGTAATGTGTCTGAGTGTATAACAGAGCCCCACAGCAATAATACTCCCAGTAATGTGTCTGAGTGTATAACAGAGCTCCACAGCAATAATACTCCCAGTAATGTGTCCGAGTGTATAACAGAGCTCCACAGTAATAATACTCCCAGTAATGTGTCTGAGTGTATAACAGAGCTCCACAGTAATAATACTCCCACTAATGTGTCTGAGTGTATAACAGAGCCCCACAGCAATAATACTCCCAGTAATGTGTCTGAGTGTATAACAGAGCTCCACAGCAATAATACTCCCAGTAATGTGTCTGAGTGTATAACAGAGCCCCACAGCAATAATACTCCCAGTAATGTGTCTGAGTGTATAACAGAGCCCCACAGTAATAATACTCCCAGTAATGTGTCTGAGTGTATAACAGAGCTTCACAGCAATAATACTCCCAGTAATATGTCTGAGTGTATAACAGAGCTCCACTGCATTAATACTCCCAGTAATGTGTCTGGGGGTACAACAGAGCTCCACAGCAATAATACTCCCAGTAATGTGTCTGAGTGTATAACGGAGCTCCACAGCAATAATACTCCAGTAATGTGTCTGAGTGTATAACAGAGCTCCACAGCAATAATACTCCCAGTAATGTGTCTGACTATATAACAGAGCTCCACAGCAATAATACTCCCAGTAATGTGTCTGAGTGTATAACAGAGCTCCACAGTAATAATACTCCCAGTAATGTGTCTGAGTGTATAACAGAGCTCCACAGCAATAATACTCCCAGTAATGTGTCTGAGTGTATAACAGAGCTCCACAGCAATAATACTCCCAGTAATGTGTCTGAGTGTATAACAGAGCTCCACAGCAATAATACTCCCAGTAATGTGTCTGAGTGTATAACAGAGCCCCACAGCAATAATACTCCCAGTAATGTGTCTGAGTGTATAACAGAGCTCCACAGCAATAATACTCCCAGTAATGTGTCCGAGTGTATAACAGAGCTCCACAGCAATAATACTCCCAGTAATGTGTCCGAGTGTATAACAGAGCTCCACAGTAATAATACTCCCAGTAATGTGTCTGAGTGTATAACAGAGCTCCACAGCAATAATACTCCCAGTAATGTGTCTGAGTGTATAACAGAGCTCCACAGCAATAATACTCCCAGTAATGTGTCTGAGTGTATAACAGAGCTCCACAGCAATAATACTCCCAGTAATGTGTCTGAGTGTATAACAGAGCTCCACAGCAATAATACTCCCAGTAATGTGTCTGAGTGTATAACAGAGCCCCACATCAATAATACTCCCAGTAATGTGTCTGAGTGTATAACAGAGCTCCACAGCAATAATACTCCCAGTAATGTGTCTGAGTGTATAACAGAGCTCCACAGCAATAATACTCCCAGTAATGTGTCTGAGTGTATAACAGAGCCCCACAGCAATAATACTCCCAGTAATGTGTCTGAGTGTATAACAGAGCTCCACAGCAATAATACTCCCAGTAATGTGTCCGAGTGTATAACAGAGCTCCACAGCAATAATACTCCCAGTAATGTGTCCGAGTGTATAACAGAGCTCCACAGTAATAATACTCCCAGTAATGTGTCTGAGTGTATAACAGAGCTCCACAGCAATAATACTCCCAGTAATGTGTCTGAGTGTATAACAGAGCTCCACAGCAATAATACTCCCAGTAATGTGTCCGAGTGTATAACAGAGCTCCACAGTAATAATACTCCCAGTAATGTGTCTGAGTGTATAACAGAGCCCCACAGCAATAATACTCCCAGTAATGTGTCTGAGTGTATAACAGAGCCCCACAGCAATAATACTCCCAGTAATGTGTCTGAGTGTATAACAGAGCCCCACAGCAATAATACTCCCAGTAATGTGTCTGAGTGTATAACAGAGCTCCACAGCAATGATACTCCCAGTAATGTGTCTGAGTGTATAACAGAGCTCCACAGTAATAATACTCCCAGTAATCTGTCTGAGTGTATAACAGAGCTCCACAGTAATAATACTCCCAGTAATGTGTCTGAGTGTATAACAGAGCTCCACAGTAATAATACTCCCAGTAATGTGTCTGAGTGTATAACAGAGCCCCACAGCAATAATACTCCCAGTAATGTGTCTGAGTGTATAACAGAGCCCCACAGCAATAATACTCCCAGTAATGTGTCTGAGTGTATAACAGAGCTCCACAGCAATAATACTCCCAGTAATGTGTCTGAGTGTATAACAGAGCTCCACAGTAATAATACTCCCAGTAATCTGTCTGAGTGTATAACAGAGCTCCACAGTAATAATACTCCCAGTAATGTGTCTGAGTGTATAACAGAGCTCCACAGTAATAATACTCCCAGTAATGTGTCTGAGTGTATAACAGAGCTCCACAGCAATAATACTCCCAGTAATGTGCCTGAGTGTATAACAGAGCTCCACAGTAATAATACTCCCAGTAATGTGTCTGAGTGTATAACAGAGCTCCACAGCAATAATACTCCCAGTAATGTGCCTGAGTGTATAACAGAGCTCCACAGTAATAATACTCCCAGTAATGTGTCTGAGTGTATAACAGAGCTCCACAGCAATAATACTCCCAGTAATGTGTCAGAGTGTATAACAGAGCTCCACAGCAATAATACTCCCAGTAATGTGTCTGAATGTATAACAGAGCTCCACAGCAATAATACTCCCAGTAATGTGTCTGAGTGTATAACAGAGCTCCACAGCAATAATACTCCCAGTAATGTGTCTGAGTGTATAACAGAGCTCCACAGTAATAATACTCCCAGTAATGTGTAGAGTGTATAACAGAGCTCCACAGCAATAATACTCCCAGTAATGTGTCTGAGTGTATAACAGAGCTCCACAGCAATAATACTCCTAGTAATGTGTAGAGTGTATAACAGAGCTCCACAGCAATAATACTCCCAGTAATGTGTCTGAGTGTATAACAGAGCTCCACAGCAATAATACTCCCAGTAATGTGTCTGAGTGTATAACAGAGCTCCACAGCAATAATACTCCCAGTAATGTGTCTTTAAACTACAATAACTGTGTTTAGAAAGCACTCTGTGAAAATAGCATACATTGTTCTTCTAACTCACATTTTGTTGTATACATGGTGTAGCGGGCCCTGGGTAACCCGACTGGCTACCCCGCTATCAGTGAACTTAGAGACCCATCTTCTACAGTAACTGGATGACACACAATTCCAGGGGTACAACAGCAACTTTATTGGCTTTATACTTTCTATTCTGGACCGGCTGCATAGGCTATGAATGTGGTTTTCAGGAGCACATGGCGCTCATTGCCCTGATGAGATTATCCATACCAAATCACCTTCCCAGATAGTTTACTCAGTCACAACTCACATGTAAGAAGATCTGGCGATGTTTATTCGTCGTATGATCTGTAGAATGTGCAGTCACAACAGGTAAAAGAACGATTCTTCCATACAGGTAGGAGAGATATCACAAGTCACATATAGATGTACAGCATAGAATACACTGGAACGGGAAAGGGGGAGGGGAGAATCTGAAGCATCATGCAAACTATGGAGTGGCCCAAGAGACAAACATTAAAGAAACAGTACATTATAATAAAACAATATCATGTAACATGACACTTTCCCCATGCAAAGGGGTCATATAACGGGACCTCTACTCCAGTCCATTTGTCCCTTGTTCCCGCCACTCAGTGACTCTGCCAGGGGCCTTTGCGGGGACAGGAATTCCAGTTCCTTTGTCCCCAGTTCCCGCCACTCAAATACAGGGTTTCCCACTTCCTGTGGCAGCGGGGTCTTATTCCCAGGACCCTCTGTACCTGGGAGTCCCAGCGTGGGAAAGACTCCCACCTTCTGGACTCCTAGGCACAGAAAGACTGATAAACCATCATTGTCCCCAAAGAGAGTCCCCAGCAATCTCAAGGACCCCCAGAACGGCAACTGTCCCGAACCATCTCTGTTCATGGGGTCCCTGGGTGAAACCAGGCGAGGGAAGCGTCTCCTTTTGGGACACGAACGAATCCCCTGGCCAGCGTTCATCTGTATGAACGGCAGCCACCCAGGGAAGCACTCACTAATTACGTCCCTTGAGGTTTCACACTTATGTTGCAAGTTGTCAACGTTCTAATTGATTGGTGTGAACACTCCAAGGGGAGCTGGGGTGGGAAGCATTCTGCGAATGCTCCCCATGTAGCGGAACTCCCTGTACCACTGGCTGGGTACCTCCGCCAAGGACCGCTTCCTAGCTGGAACAGGGGACAAACCGCAGCAATTCTGCCCACAGTCGCTGTGGCTTCACTGAGTCCCTGGAACCGCTCTCTCCTAGAGCCAAATGGGGAACTTACTCTAGTTATTACTTACCTTTTGCACTGGACGACACTCAGTCCTGGGAGCTCTAGTCCTTACAAGGACTTTCCCCTCTAAATCCTCCACGCTGGAACAGTGATTAGCCCTTTCCCCTCCCAGTAACCAGACGACACATAGTTCTGGGAGTACAAGCTGGAATACGTTTAATGGCAGCCACAACTGGCCTTATATGCATGTCCCCATGCAAGGCACACTCCTCCCTGGACCTGAGAGTAAACCACAGTAAAATCAAATACACAATTACATTGTCTCTCAGGATCAGGACACTCCCATACCAAATCAGATAATCCCTCCTCTGTACCTGATAACCCTGACCAACATATCCAAAAATCACGCAGATCAGTTCAGGAATTTCCTGGAAGTCATTCGTTTGACCTGGCGTAGCTATCCGGGGTAAGTCCATTCATGCAACCAAAGTACTGAATGGGCCGACGTTTGTATGCAGGATGATCAGCAGAAGGGAGGTCGGCGGCTTCAGCGGTGTTTGTGAGAAATAGTGTCTGTTATTAGTTCCATGAAATCATTGACGAACACCGCTGGGCATTCGTATGTCCAAGATGGCCACCGCCTCGTGGTCGGCATACTAACAACGACCACCCAGCAGACATTGGACAATTAGGAAGTGTCTGTGGTTAACCACAACATTCTAATGAGGCCAAGAGGTTAACCAGCAGCACACTTCCATGCTGGGTGGCCAGACGTTCGGCAGTTCATTTAGGATAAGGGTAAATAAACGAAAGGGCTGGACGGACAGTCAATTAGACAAACAAACAGACGAACCAAGGAGGAATAAAAGTGTTTTAAAGACAGGTGGGTCTGTCACAAACTTTTCTTATGTTTGGGAGTTATCGTACCCGAACACACTTGGTTCAGCTCCTGAATGGGGACCCCCCATACCTCATTAGAACAGTGATTAACACATACGTGTAAAACTTAAAAGGAAACAATAATGAGTGCTTCCCCTGGGTGGCTGCCATTTCATGTAACCGAACACACATGGTCGAGAGAATGGCCATTTTTCTGCCGAACGCAGGTTGTGGGACGAGGTCGAATGCCAGGAACCCTTTTTGGATAGACAACCTTGCGAATGTTGGAGAAACTCTTAACACTACCTGCTCCATGTTCTGAATAGCTTGGAGAGCGCTCTTTGGGAGAACAAGAATATCTACCATGGGGAACATTCGCTCTCTGAAAGCAATGGAATACTGTAGCAGAGCGCTAGTCCTAGCAGGGACTCTCCTCCGCTGGCTTCTCCAACATACACAAGTAGAATACTCAAAGGGGACAGCCAAACAAAGTAAAATAATCCTAGAATCTCCCAGCAACTGGATGACACTCAGCTCTGCGGGTATAACTGGTTTTAATGGAGCCACACACAGCCTTTTATGTGAGTCCCCATGCCAGGGGTTTCCAATTATATATCACAGGGGCATTCCCCACTGGACCTGAGAGTAGACTGAGACAAAATACACAACATAATTACAGTAACTCTCAGGTCCAGGACATGTACAATATTAATCACCCAAAAAACATACATTTCCCTACAAGATACCCCCTTAAGTCCTAACATATCCGAAAAGTGCTCAGATCCCACGAACGCAGCCGAAACGCCACGAGGTATAGTTTAGAGCGACCGCACACATGGCACCTGCCCAAAAAGATTCCATGAAATCTGGCTGTGCGGTCTCTTTCAGGAGTATAAACTATGTGACAGATCTCTCTGTCTTCAACTTACAGAGACGTATCATTCATTCACTGGTTTAATTCATGTTTTCCCGTTCATGTGGACTCTATACCATTCCCTTTTTTACTACTGAATAAAACTCCCGAACAGCCGGCCACCCATTAGAGAAGTGTGCTGCTGGCTCTTGGCCCCATTCGAACGTTGAGGTTAACCGCAGACACCTCTTAATTAATGCCTGTAGCTGGGTGGCCGCCATTCGTATCCCGAACACGAGGTTGCGGCCATTTTAAATCCGCAAACGCTCAGCGGTGTTCGACGGTAAACCCATGGAACTCAAAACTGACACTTTTTGGCCCAAACACAGCTGAAGCCACCAACTTCCCTTCTCCTTCGGTAGAGAACTCCCGAAAATCCCTGTATTCAATATTTTGTCCAAGAATAAATCATACCCCAGATAGCCATCACGTGGAGTCTATTCGTATGGAGAATAGACTTTGTGAACACTTTGACTCCACGGCGATTGGACTATGTGCATAGGATCTGAGCGCTATTCGGTACTTTTGTGAGCTCAGATCCCAGCTATCTGGGGACATGTTGAATGCCTATATTATGTCCAGTTATTGTAAATCTATATATTTTTATGCATTTTGTTATAGTATTTTAAAATGGCATTTGGTCTCTGTAACGGATCACCTGGCACCCCGACTGGGTACCTCCGTTGAAAGATGCTCCTAGCGCTTACAGAGGGCTCCAAGCGCTCCGCAGACACCACAACCACCGCAGACCCCATGAACCGCCGCAGCTTGGTTGCGGTCTTGCCATCTCCTTTCCACCCTGGACCTCCGACAAGGCTCCAGGTTCCAGTGGGTGATCCTCTCCTCCAAGAGAGTGAAGCAGGAGCAAGCTCTTACAAGAGCTTAGAAGTGATTATCCAAGGGAGCATGCAGAGCATAGCAATCCCTTGTAGTGATATAGCAATTCCCCCAATAAGAGACAGGACTCTAGATTGAGGGTGAAGAAGAACTCTGATGTTTAATGGCAGGTACTCTGCTTTTATGCAGTGCTCCCCTGCAAGGGAGACGCCCACAGGCAATTAGGCAATCACATATCGGTTACTTCCCACATATTCCCTCCCCTCTGCTTGGGAGATAATTGAGTTTCTTACTGTATCTACTCAATTATCTCCAAGCTAAAACTTATACATTTTTATACATTTTTATAACTCCAAAACTATACATTCAATCTTCATAAAAATACATATTAATAATCAGCATACTTTACTTACAAACATATCCAAAATTCAGCCAATTCCACCCAGGGGTTAAAGAGTTAGCTGGAAGTCCTTTATGACCGACCGCAAGCACATTTTCATGCCCAAAACAGTTCCACAGATTCAGGCTGTGCGGTCGGTCTATTTCTGCCCTGAAAAGTAACAAAGTCCCATCCGAAGGCTGCGTTCGAATCATTGAACTCACTTCGACTTTTGTCGAAGTGTCGAAGTGGAACCGGGGTTGCGTTTTAGCAGTGTTCAATAGTATAATGGAGGTCTATTTTACACCAAAATGACAAAGTCCCGTTTGAATCTTCGAACGGGACTTAGCCTCCAGCTGCAGTGTTGAATTGTAGGGGAAGGTACAGGTCACTGCGTTCGACTGGATTAAAATGGCCGCCACCACGTGTTCGACTGTCTATTGGCAGCCACTTCGACTGCTTCGGCACTTCGACAACTTCGGCACTTCGACTGCATCCGAAGTGCCCATTTAAAAGTGCAAACCCTTTCTTTGTACAACACAGTTAAAGGACCAGAAACAGTATACCAAGATCCATTAGGCCCAAATGCAGTTCTTAAAGGGCAATACATCCCAGGGCCATAGTCGCAGGGCAGGAGGCTAGCAATCCCCCCACACTTCTATTTCTCATACCTACAGTTGAGCTCATGGGTGGCAAAATGGGCTAAGCAAAGCAATAAACATACACATAACATACTATAGCTGATCTAGAGAGAGCATGTCTATCACCAAACCCACCAAAAAAGAGTTTATCACTCATATGCAAGATACTCACGAATGGGGATAGAGTGGAAAAATTTAACTTAATGACAGCATGGGAAATGGAAATGGACTGTATCATACCCAAGGAGACATGGCCGAGAGTATTACGAGCACACAAACACCTTACACTCAATACAGCCCACATCGAAACCTGCAGGAAACTGCTCTATCGATGGTACATGGTGCCCTCCAGACTTCATAAAATTGATCAAACCAAACCAGGGGTGTGTTGGAGATGCCTCCAAGAAACAGAGACAATGCTCCACATTTGGTGGACTTGCCCCCTAATCCAAAAATTTTTGGGGGAAATTGCGTCCATGATCACGGCATTAATAGGGAGAGTACATCCACACTCACCCGAAACATTCTTACTACAAACAATGCCACTTACTTACAACAAAATGGAGCAATACCTAGTGTACCATGTGATTGTCGCCGCTCTGATGGCCATTAGCAAAAGGTGGTTAAACATACAGCCTCCAGACCTCTCGCAATGCATACGTACAATACAAACAACCAGAAGTTACGAAATAGAAGCCAGGAAGCTAAGACCCCCGCAACAATACTGGGAGATGGCATGGCAAATATGGGACGAATGGTATACACAACATGTCTTAACTCAACACACAATAGCTTACACTGACAACTAGCCTTCAGGTAGAACTGCAACGAAGGGACAGACAAGACTGACCTCTAATCCCCCTAGTTCCCCCCCCCCTTACTCCCACCCTAGCTCCCACCCAGTTCCTTTATTACCCCTTCCCCCCTTATGTTACATCATCCACATATGGCATCTCAACTATTGGGGCGACAGGATAGCACCATGGAGAAGTCGAATAGGAAACAGATCCATTGTACGACAAAAGACGACATGGGGCACCACCTCCATACTAAACTACTGAAGTATGAGGGGAGCAAACATAGACAACCCATTATAAAAATGAGCTAGTGATAGCACTATACCTTTACTGTTGAAAATAGTATATTGTGGTAATATTAGCCTAACAACATAAGCATGTGTACATGGAAGAAACTATATCTCGAGCTATACCTAGCGTATCGAATTGTACTGTAAATCGTAATGCACATGTAACACCAATTGCATAAATTTACCTCATGGATTGTGTAACATTTGCTCTGCTAACCTGTCTCCGATGTATCTCCAGTGTATATAATGTGTGCTATATCATATGTACTATCGATAAAAAACCCAATAAACAATTTTACAAAAAAAAAAAGATACTCTGAATTAGACCCCCTAACTGTCAGACACCTTTTTAACTGTTTTATGGATGGTCTACACCCTCCCTTACGCACTGCCCTTCAGGCAGCTCGCCCTGAATCGAGGGGACTGTCAGGATTACAGTATGATCCAGCACGTAGAATTGTGTAACACAGAGGACTGACAGGTAACGTATACCGGACCTTAGAATGGCCGGACTAATGTACCAAAGAATAGTCAGGAATAGCCGAGGTCAAGGGACACAGAAAGCGGCGAGTGTGTCGACAATCAACCTCCCGGGAGCTGCGGTTTGTGGTTAACCGCAGCCTAATTGACTAGCATCGGGGTGGTCACCATTCGTATACAATTGGTCGAACGGGGTACTGAATGAACCGATGAAAGAACTGCCGAACAATGACCACCTATAGTCTGGCGTGTGTCTCCAATTAAACTGCGGTTTCTGTGGTTAACCGCAATATAATCACTTATCCTAAAGTGGTCGCTGTTCGTATGCCATCACGAGGCGGCAGCCATCTTTTGTCATTGAAAGCTCAGCGGGACTTGATCGTAAAAACCCCTGGAACTATTATCGGCTACTGGTTTGCACGAATCCCGCTGAGGTGACGGTTGTTCCATCTATTCGGACAGAAAGACACGAAAGCCAAACACACAGACTTTATTCCCAGGGTTTCCCTACACCATTCGTGAGATATGAGCGCAATTCGCATATTTTGTGTGCTCAGATCCAAGCTGTCTGGAGATGGGTCATTTTACTATGGTAATGTGAAGGTTATGTATTTTTATCCTGTAATAAAAAGTGGGGATTTCATGTACCTGGAGGTAATTGAGTTACTGTAACCGTTGAGACCATTTATCTCCAGGGTAGGGGGGAGGGTTTCATAAAATGCACTTTGTCCCTATTGGCTGTGACACTGTATTGTCCTGTGTACCATCAGGTCCAGGTGGGTGGTCCCCTGGCCTTAAAACATGTGTACCCATTTGTGGCGAAACCGACCTCGCCACGTGTCCTTGGAGGGGGCTGCTTGCCCGCCTCTTGCCTTTGGACTATGGACCAGACTTTATGTGAATGTGTTAACCCAGATAGCTATGCCATGGAGCCCATTCGTGTAGTTAAAGACTTCGGCTCCATGGCAATTGAACTGTGTGAATAGGATCTGCGCGCTATTCGGTAGTTTTGTGCGCTCAGATCCCAGCTATCTGGGGATATGTGAAATGTCTGTGTGTTATGTGTAAAAGGGGACTTTATGTATTTTAAAGTGTTTTATGTCTTTTTGCAACCATGTGCTCAATGGAGTCTGCCTCTAGCCCTGGATAATTGGATTACTTTCCCCTTTGTCTCCAGGATAGAGGCCTCTGTAAAACCTGTTTGAGCCAGATTGATATGCTGCCAGTCACGGGAACAAAAGATACTTTTACTAACTTTTGAACCCCTGGTCTGATTCATGCCAATTTTGAATATGTTGTTCCCCTGAATGGATTGATTATAAAAATGTAAGTTTTATTCATGTACCATGTAAAATCATAAAGTTTTAAAAATGTATAAAAATTTGTAAGTTTTAGCTTGGAGATAATTGAGTAGATATAGTAGGAAACTCAATTATCTCCCAAGCAGAGGGGAGGGAAACTGTGGGCTGTACTATTATGTTATTGGCTGTTTTATACCTCCCCCTGGGTGTGTTCTGTTTGTACCTGACTGTAATAAAAACCAGGCTGGGATTGCCAGCCTCAGTTCCTGTTTAACCCTCAAAGTGAAGTGTCGTCTCATTATTGGGGGAGGATTTATTGTATGCTGTTCCAGTTTGACTGCTAGGAGTGTAAACCTATTCGCATGGTTTTTCCTATTCGGCTGTGTAACGGATCGCCTGGCACCCCGACTGGGTACCTCCATTGAAAGATGCTCCTAGCGCTTCCAGAGGACTCCAAACACTCCAGCAGACACCATAAGCACCGCAGGCTGCAGCTATCTCCCTTCAGAACGAAGCAGGAACAAGCTCTTACAAGAGCTCAGTGATTATAGCAAGGGAATATGCCTAGCATAGCAATCCCTTGTAGCAGATTCCCCCAATAAGAGACAGGACTCAAGTTGAGGGTAAAAATAGAACTCTCTGGCTGCTAGCTTGCAGCCCTTTTTATTAGGTGCTCCCATGAAGGGGAGGGACACACACAGTAACGTACATTAACCAATCACACAATAGTTACATCCCACACATAGCCCTCCCCTCTACCTGTAAACTAATTATCTGTACACACAGGAAAATACAATTATCATAGGTAGGGAAAATACAGTTTTTACACAACATTCATAACTCCCAAAATATACATCACATTCGCATAAAAATACATATTCACAATCAATCCATTCGGGGGAACAACATACTCAAAAATCATACGAATTGGACCAGGGGTTCAAAAGTTAGTACAAATGTGCATTTGACCTTCTGGAAGCATGGTTTTTAGAAGCTCAAACTAGTTCCCCAGAATCCTCTATCCTGGAGACAATGGAGAAGCTGATTTAATTATATCCAGGGACAAACACAGCCTCCATTAAGCACATGTTACCAGCAACCACCAAAAGACATAAAAATACATAACTCCTGTTATACTAAACAGAACCCCCACATTCAACCCATCCCCAGATGGCTTGGATCTGAGCGCTCAACATATCCAAACAGCGCGCAGATGCCACAAACACAGTTCAAACGCCATGGGGTTTAAGTTTCGTATGGGCTGATGAGAGGGCCCATAATCCTGGGGCAGCCCAATAACCCACAGTATGCCCAAATACCGTGCATAAAGGGCCAAATCGCCCAGGGACCGTAGTCACAGGGTAAGAGGCGGGCAAGCAGCCCCCTCCAAAACACAGTGGCGAAGTGGCTTTCGCTACAGGCTGTATACAGCATTCCTATGCTAGAGAGGATTCCTATGCTTCTCAGATTCGGTGATTGTGGTACCCAGTCGGGGTGCCAGGCGATCCGTTACACCATTAAACCCCGTCTGATGAGCTGATCCACGAAATGTGCGTCAGGGGCTCTGGGGCATTGCTGTGTCCACACTACGGCTTGCAGTGATTTCTGATTTCTAGGAATTATTCAATTTATTTATTTTTGTTTTTTTTCTTGGCATCTTTCTTTTTACTCTCTATCAGACCTATTTTAGGAGTGAGTGGATTGTACTGCATTCCAATTTAGGGTCATTTAGGGGTAAGGGGTGCCCTCGAAGGCACAGTAGGGACAGTCACTTTGCTAATCCCTTTCCCTTTCTCCCCTCACCCCACCCTGTTACATACTTAGTAAATTATGGGAATTTTTACCTTCAACGTTATACTCCTTATCAAACAGCTATCTATATTCTTCTAACTACAGAAGCTGATAGTTTATCTCGCTACATTTTGGTTACATTCATAGAACTACTGAGATACATGGTTGCCAATAGAGTCAGTACTATTACTGCTGACCACCTAGAAAGTATCAGTTCAATTGACATATGATTTAGTGATTTTAACTAAATCTCCTTTAGGGGCATTTACAACAATGTTTTCAGCTGTGTGGACCAGCCTCTGACATTTGTATGTTGTGTGTATGTGTTCGTAGTACTTAGTTTTGTGTTGTAGTTGGACTTTTCGTCTTATGAGACTTTTTAGGGATTTATACTTAATTATAAGTTATATTTTTCTCTTAGTATTCCATTGTCCATATACATATTGTATCCTCCGCTTCTTTTCTTTTTTCATTTACCCATTAAACCAGTTCGTTCTACCCTTAACTCGCAGCCTCGACTTGTGTTGTAGGGAAAGGTGTATCCTAGCTGTTGTGCAGGAGAAATAAATATTTTCCTGTGAGAAATCTGTGTATGTGTTCCATGATTCTACTTCTCTCGTTACCAGATTGCTTGTCAGTCCTAATGCCCCTGTTAATTTGCTAGGCAGTGATATTTTGTCTGCTTTTAATGCCAACATACAGTTCAGTCCCACTGGTAATGTGACTTTGCCTCATACCACTTGCCAATGTGCTGGAAAATCTTAACTTGTCCAACCCTGTGACAGAATCTACAGTTGACTTGACCTCAGTACCCAACTCTCTATGGGCAACAGGGAAGACAGACACAGGCAGATTCTCTGTGCCCCCAGTCAAAGTGACTCTGTGACAAACTGAACCTCGTCACGAGTTCTTGGAGGGGTCTGCTGGCCAGCCTCTTGCCTCAGGACTATGGGCCCTGCAATATACCTTGCCCAATGCACTTTAAAAGGCTCTGTTCATGTGGGGTATGTACTTCTGTACTCCAGACAGAGGGACCGACCGTCAGCCCTGATTCTCTGGAACTGTTTTAGGCATGGGACCGTGCAGGCGGTCGGTCAAAATTAAGATCTGGGTGATTTTTGGATATGTTGGTCATGCAGATCAGGGCTATCAGGGGATGTAACTTTTGTGGGGGGTTTATGTGTTTTTAGGGTACTTTTGGGGTGTTTGGGAAAAAGTGTGTTTTTTCTGTGCTTGGAGATAATTGGATTATATTAGTACAGTTCCTGATCCAATTATCATCCAGGCACAGAGGAGGGATTATCGGATTTTGTATGGGAGTGTCCTGGACCTGAGAGCCAATGTGATTGTGTATTTATTTCTACTGTGGTTTCGTGGTTTCTTCTCAGGTCCAGGTGGGGGGTGCTCCTTGCATAAGGACTGTCATAAAAGGTCAGTTGTGGCTACTATTAAAGTGAGATTAATTTTACCCTTCATGAAGTCTAGGCTCATGTTTGGGGGATTGGAGAGCTATATTTACTCTGGGGATTGCTATAATCACTATACTCCCTTGGATCACAACGATTGCTCTTAAGAGCAGCCGGCTCCGCTCTCTGGAGTAGGAGAGGTCTATCCACCGGAAGCTGGATCCTGGTCTTGGGTCCAGGGTGGGTGGAGGACAGCGAGACCCAAACCAAGCTGCAGCGGTTTGTGGGATTTACGGTGTTCCAGTGCAGTGCTCATGGTGCTTGCAAGTACTAGGAAGTAGCAATTGACAGAGGTACCCGGTCGGGGTGCCAGGCAGTCCATCACAGACTCTCCTACCGGGAGTCACCCCTCCCTGTTAGAAACAGTATCCCCTTAGCCCAGCACAAGATGACGCCATTTCTCAGTCCCCAGGACTTATTGCAGGCAGGTATAATTGTCCCAATAACCTCCACTTGCAATACCCCCTTGTATCCCATCAAAGAGAAATAAGAGAAGGGGAAACCAGTAGTATACCGTATGGTATCAATTTAAGGGCAATAAGTGCAGTGACGAACTAATTGCCCCAAATGTCCCCATCCCTCATACACTGTTTTCACAGATTCCACCTTCTTCTAAGGTGTTTACTGTCATTGACTTGGCAAATGCATTTTTCTCTGTTCCCTTGCACCCAGACAGCCAATTCCTTTTTGCATTTACACATAAACACAAACAATACACATGGACTGTATGACCCCAGGGTGCACAAATTTCACCTACTATGTACAGCATGGCAATGAGCTAATTTTAGAATAATGGCCAAGGGTAGATGATGTGTTATTACAATATGTTGATGATTTGTTGTTATGTTTCCCAGATCTGAAATCATGTACAGAGCAAACCCTGTCTTTACTACATTTTATAACACAGGCAGGGTGCAAAGCTACCAAGGTCAAACTGCAGGCATGTGTTCCCACTGTTATCTTTTAGGACACTGTATCTCTCATGCTGCAAATCATCTCACAAAAGACAGGAAAAATGCTTTTTCAACAAATTAACCCTCCGTGCAGCCTAGTCCTGCTATGTACATTCTGGTTCTTGTATGTACGTAGTGGGCATTGGATAGCATTCCCTTCATCCCCCATAAAACCATTATTTACCCCTTCAAATAACGACAGACAACTTCTTGGAGAAAACAGGCCACAGCATTTATTAACACAACCAAATACTGTATAACTCCTTTTAACATATAACGAAATAATAATTATCATAAATTAACATAAACAATTTGCATATAGTCATACAGTAACCAAAGAAACCGTCTTTGCCAATCTAACTTCCCCAAGGCTTTCACCTCCCCCCCTCGGCATAATAAAAACATCTTCCTTTTCAGGGCTCCCCACCCACTCGGTGGGGCCCAACCATAATGCTCCCCACTGGTCGACTTACAACCCAGTGGGGACACATCCAACCTTGTACCTCCTCCAGGTTCACCATAAGAGACAGGGGGAGGATGAGACCCGGCCATTATCCCCCTTTTTCATCTAATCCACCAAACCATCCCTTATTTGCTCACTGTGCATCCCTCGCTGTGACAATTGTCCGGGCCCAAAGCAGCAAAGGGAGGGTGGGCGGGAAACTTGTTGCTGGCACGGCTCCTAAGTGGCACTGAGGTCAGTCTGATCTGTCACCACCCACTTCCTCACATCTCACACTCCCACATGTAGCATATAGCCAATCATGCATCATCCATCCCACACTCATACATGTGCCCTGTCCGCTAAGCTGCACACTCTCCCTGGGGCCTAGTCTCCTATTGTCGCCCTTGGCTTCGATCTGCAGCAATCTACATGCAGCCCTCGTATGATTGCCTCACCCGTGAACCCTTTTATTTAACTCCTGACGCAGAGGAAGCCTTTTACACCCTTAAGTTGCTTGTCACATCAGCCCCGGTCTCCCAGATTACAGAAAACCCTTCACCCTGTTTTGCACCGAGCAGGCTGGTTAGGCAACAGCTATCCTATCTCAGGACCACGGTGGTAAACAGAGACCCATTGCCTATTACTCCATCAGGTTGGACCATGTTGCCAGAGGTGCTCCTTCCTATGTAATAGCAGTAGCTGCTGTTATTGCCCTACTGGACAAAGCCACCGATATTGTCCTAGATAACCAGGTGACCATTTACACCCCGCATGACATTAACAGCATTTTATCACAAGTTCAGCCAGAACACATACATACTGCAAGGCATCTCCGGATGCATCCAACTGTCACTTTAAAAAGGTGCATGTTATTAAATCCATCTACATTGCTTCCCCTGGATTTAAAAAAAGGGAGTAGTGGTTGTAGTTCTGATCTTTTTGTAAATTCTCTGTCACCAGATGAGTTAGCTGATGCCCAGGTACCCCATGATTGTGCAGCACTAATGGCACAAGATACAGCTGGTTTTTCACATGTAACTGATTCTCCATTGTCTAATCCAGATGGAAAGGGCTAAAAAATGAAGTACGTGACTACTGTAAATGGACTATATTGGAAATAGCAATTGTTAAATGTCAGCTTAAACGTAAAACCTGTTGTAATTCATCAAAGAAATAACCTTTTAACCTCTGGTTACAGAAATACATGTTGTTGGTTGCTGAGTATAAGTAATAAGTAATATCGTGTTTAGCTGATGTGATCTTGTCATGTTACTTTTGCTGTAACTTATGTCTATATATACATTTTCCTGACCCTTATTACACTGGTAGTAGCCCAATTTGAAACATCTGTCTGTGTATCACTGAAAGGCTCTCCCCGAACGTTCGATCCAAAAGTGAGGGGCATGGAACGCTTTGCCCAGCAGTGAATTATGACCCTAACACAGACTTTGAGCTTTTTGTAGATGGTTCCAGATATGCTGATGAGAAGGGTAATTTCCACACTGGATATGCTGTAGTCTCTGCACAGGAGATAATTAAAGCTGAACCACTCACTGCTCTGCACAGGAGGCTGAGCTGAAGGCACTCGCTGAAGCGTATAAAATGACCTCTGGTAAGACTGCTAATATTTATACAGACTCTCCCTATGCCTTCGGTATAGCCCATGATTTTGGCCCTATATGGCGGGCTCGTGATTTTATCACCTCAGCAGGAACTACAATCAAGAACTCTGAAGCCTTTGGATGCTATCCCGCTACCCACTCAAGTAGGCATCATCAAGGTGGCAGCTCACGTGAAGATCACAGATGAAATTACAAGAGGAAACCACAAAGCAGAGGCAGCCGCAATCCAACTTCATCCTTCGACACTCTCAGGTAATACCGTCCTACAGGTTCTCCTTCCAGGTGAGACTGTTGACTACAATCTATTGTTGAGCCTGAAGAAGCAAGCAAGCAAAGAAGAACAAGATCTCTGGAGGAAACAAGATGCAGAACCCGATGATGACAAGATGTGGAGAAAAGATAAAAGACTATGTTTACCACGAGTTCTGTACCCTATGATGGCCCAGATGGCCCATGGACCAATCATTAGCCCAAAATGAACATGAACTGTATAGTAAGCACCCACTGGGTTTATGGTAGTAGCAGCTAAGCACACCCAGGCTTGCATGATTTGTGCTAGATAAAACCCTGGACAGGCTGTCAAAACACCAGGTAAACACATACCAAAGCCACTTCACCTGTTTCAGCGACTGCAGATAGACTATATTCAACTACCTAAAGTAGGAAGGTATGAATATGTGTTGGTGTGCATTGATCTCTTTTCAGGTAGGCCTACCCAGTGTCGAAAGCTACAACAAAGGTCACAGCAAGTAGGAACTGGTATGTAGATACAGGGTACCTGAAGTGATTGAAAGGGATAGAGGTAGCCATTTCACTTGGGAAATAATTTGAGATTTCTCTCGTTTTCAAGTATGTTCTTGGGTGCAACACATTGCAAGAAATAATGAAAGAGCTAGGGACCAGTCAGGCTTTCCACACCCTATCACCCCAGAGTAGTGGGAACGTAGAAAGGGCAAATGGCACTTTAAAGAATACATTTGCAAAGGCCATGCAAGAGACAGGAAACCCTGGACTGAATGCCTCCCCCAGCACTCTTCGCTATGAGATTTACCCCCCGTCCTAGAAGTTGTTTGTCTCCCTTTGAAATTCTGTTTGGTTGTGCCCCAAATACAGGACTCTATTTTCCCCAGACACTCCACTTACAACATAGTAACATGACCTCCTATGTCCAGGTCCTCCATAAGAAGTTAGGGCAGGTGCATAAACAATTCTATTCCAGATCCAGACTCCAGTCCTACCACTCATAAACTACAACCAGGAGATTGGATAGTGATAAAAAGACACATGAGAAAAGGACTTGAGCCAAGATTTGATGATCCCTTCCAAGTATTGCTAACTACAGCTTCATCTGCAAAACTGGAAGGCAAGCCCACGTGGATACATGCCAGTCACAAGTGCAACCTACCGATCCACCATCATGAAAGTGTTCTTATCCTTTACCATTGGATACGCTACGCTACTCTGACTTGAGACCAGAAGATAATAATGCATGGCAGGGAAATATATGGATGCAGATAGCAATGGCTTTTAATCTAACCTCTTTTTGCCTCAACCCTCTCCTCAGTACTGAAAACGCCATAGAATCTTGTCTTACATACTCATAGACCCCATACAACTCTACAACTACATTCTTATGCTTATAACCCACTGGTAAACAAGTCCCCCCAAGCCCTGAAGACAATTAATGTGACAGCAGCTGAACTATGTTGGTCTTTATCATGTAATTGTTCAAGGGACCCTAATACTGAATCCCTGTTTTGCCGCACATGGTGGAAAAATACCATGAATTGAAGAGCCCTGAGCACCACTATGAATTGTACCAAAACTCACCAAGTTGTGAGTTACCACCACCATGTCTATTTCCCTAAAGGATGGACTTTCTCCTGTGGAAATGTTACTTTAATATTTTTATTAGTGATATTGCAGAAGGTCTTGATGGTAAGGTGTGTCTTTTTGTGGATGATACTAAGATATGTAACAGGGTTGATGTTCCAGGAAGGATAAGCCAAATGGCAAATGATTTAGGTAAACTAGAAAAATGGTCAGAGTTGTGGCAACTGACATTTAATGTGGATAAGTGCAAGATAATGCATCTTGGACGTAAAAACCCAAGGGCAGAGTACAGAATATTTGATAGAGTCCTAACCTCAACATCTGAGGAAAGGGATTTAGGGGTGATTATTTCTGAAGACTTAAAGGTAGGCAGACAATGTAATAGAGCAGCAGGAAATGCTAGCAGAATGCTTGGTTGTATAGGGAGAGGTATTAGCAGTAGAAAGAGGGAAGTGCTCATGCCATTGTACAGAACACTGGTGAGACCTCACTTGGAGTACTGTACACAGTACTGGAGACCGTATCTTCAGAAGGATATTGATACCTTAGAGAGAGTTCAGAGAAGGGCTACTAAACTGGTTCATGGATTGCAGGATAAAACTTACCAGGAAAGGTTAAAGGATCTTAACATGTATAGCTTGGAGGAAAGACGAGACAGGGGGGATATGATAGAAACATTTAAATACATAAAGGGAATCAACACAGTAAAGGAGAAGACTATATTTAAAAGAAGAAAAACTACCACAACAAGAGGACATAGTCTTAAATTAGAGGGACAAAGGTTTAAAAATAATATCCGGAAGTATTACTTTACTGAGAGAGTAGTGGATGCATGGAATAGCCTTCCAGCTGAAGTGGTAGAGGTTAACACAGTAAAGGAGTTTAAGCATGCGTGGGATAGGCATAAGGCTATCCTAACTATAAGATATTGCCAGGGACTAATGAAAGTATTTAGAAAACTGGGCAGACTAGATGGGCCGAATGGTTCTTATCTGCCGTCACATTCTATGTTTCTACTTATGCTTATGTCCCAGGTAACATTACAGGAGGTCCCTGTGCAATCTCATGCCTAACCATGACCATGTTTTCCAAATATGAGTTGATCTCTGAAATCACCCAGCTACACAAACCGCAGAGAGACAGGCGAGATGTTAAACACACTGTTACTTCAGATTGTAAATCACTCTCTTATCTAATTCCGAATTCATTGCCCTTGCGTACTCCATGGTAGGAGTCCCAGGCTTAGCACTGTATAATAACCGAGTAATTAATGCTGTAGCCTGTTCCCTTGCCAAAGGTTTAAATGTCACATCCCAGGGCCTGGAGGAACTTCTAATGGATATCCAGGTAAATAAGAAAGCAATCCTTGAGAATATGAGACATGACTTAGGATGTGACGCTGTTAAGGGTATGTATTGTTTTAACTTCTCTGATCATGGGACCATGATACACGAACACATACAGAACTTACACAATTTAGTGAAAGAAATTAAGCAAGACACCGGGTTCTTTAAGGATTGGGATTGGACATTTGGACTGGGAACATGGTTGAGTTTATTGATTAAGAAAATGTTGTATCTGTGTTTATCATAATGGTGATTTTTCGCACTTTTAAGCTTATTTCTTGTCTACTCACATCTATGTGTAGAACCAAATCTACTGTTGGCTGAACCTTTATCCATACGCCAATTTTTCCTGCTTCTGAAATACGCTTAACGGATGAAGAAAAATCTCCTCAGCTGGTTCTTGGGTTGCGCAGTCTAAGGGAAAATGTAATAAAAGTCCCACAGGTGTGACTAGCACACCTGGAAATACCATGGAAAATTGGGTGACCCTTGGATCAAAAAAGGGGATTGTGAAGGAAGGTACCTTGATTCCAAGGCTCAAGCTTGTAGGTGCCATAAATGGCTAGCCCGTATTAAAATCGGCTAACTTGGACTCATGATATACTTTATGTTTAAATGAACTTTGTCCTCTATTAATTTTTCTTCCACACCGGAGTACTTCTGGAAGACTGCATATCTTGAGACATTTAGAAATATGTCTCTTCTTACATTCCTTTCCTATGACTGTTTAAAAAACAGTAAATATATTTTGCACATAAGCACGTATCCCCCACTGTATAAAACTAATTGCCCCCAATAAATGACACAAGCAATTCTTCTGGATTCACAACTATCACCACGCGTCGTGTGCCTTATTGCTTCTCCAAGCGCTTGAATTGATTTGGGTTCCCCTGAACATAATTAAAGGATGATTTATCCTTGACAGTGGGGGAGGCGAGAATATGCTTATTCGCTATGATGTGAACATTCTTTCTATCTTCTGTTCAGTATCAATGGAAAGCCCCACAGTGACCTGATTCAATCAACTCAACGAGTCATCGATTGAACATCATCAAAGCAATGAGCCAGTTCTCCAGGATATTTTATGATGGAGACAGACCGAGGAGATAAACCGAGTGGACAGACAGAGGGAGATAAACCGAGGGGACAGACAGACAGAGGGGGCAGACAGAGCGAGGAGATAAACTGAGGGTACAGACAGACAGAGGGGGCAGACCGATCAAGGAGATAAGCATGGGGACAGACAGACAGAGGGGGCAGACAGAGCGATGAGATAAATGGAGGGTACAGACAGAGCATGGGGACAGACAGACAGAGGGGGCAGACAGAGCGAGGAGATAAGCATGGGGACAGACAGACAGAGGGGGCAGACAGAGCGAGGAGATAAATGGAGGGTACAGACAGACAGAGGGGGCAGACAGAGCATGGGGACAGACAGACAGAGGGGGCAGACAGAGCATGGGGACAGACAGACAGAGGGGGCAGACAGAGCGAGGAGATAAGCATGGGGACAGACAGAGGGGGCATACAGAGCGAGGAGATAAATGGAGGGTACAGACAGACAGAGGGGGCAGACAGACAGAGGAGACAGGATACAAATTGAGGATACAAACTGAGGTTAGGAAGTAAGGCAGGTAGGCCTCGCTAGACTGATCAGTAATAAAGCTGTGTAGAAGCCTGATCTGGCTCTTGTCAGGATCGGGACAGGGATCCAACACGCAGAGTACAGACAGTAGAAAGGTACGTATACCGGACCTAACGTACGGAGATATAGAGAATGGTCAAAGGCAAGCCGAGGTCGAGGGAACGAGAAGACAGGTAAGCGAGGAACAAGCCGAGTCAAAGGGTAACAGAGATAAGCAGAGTAATACAAACAAGCCGGGTCGGAACCAAAAGGATAACTGGAATACAAGAGCGCTGGGTGACTTGACAGGCTAGAACCACGACAGGGCAATGAGCAAATGGAAGAAGCACTGTTAAATACCCTGGCTCAGGAGAGTGGACACGCCTCCGACGAGTCCTGATTAGTCTCCAGACAATTGAGTGACAGGTCGGTCCGGGTTGGCGTCATGACGTCGACTGCTGGGCGTCGTGTTACAAAAGGAAGTGGATCCCTCGCGGCTCTTCCGGTCATTTACACGCCGGCCGCGTGCCGGCCGCGGAGGAAACAGCCCTTCTGGACGGATAAACTTCTAAGTCTCTACCTCTGTCAGGTACCCTGACAGTACCCCCCCTCTCAGATACGCCCACCGGGCGGAAGGAACCGGGACGAGATGGGAAGCGGGAGTGAAACGCCCTGCGGAGGCGAGGAGCATGAACATCCTCTTGAGGTACCCAACTCCTCTCCTCAGGACCATATCCTTTCCAGTCGACCAGATACTGTACCCTCCCCCGGGATATTCGAGAATCGATGATAGAGTTGACCTCATACTCCTCCTGACCCTCCACCTGAACAGAGCGAGGAGAGGATACCGTGGAGGAAAATCTGTTGCAGACTAGCGGTTTCAGCAATGAAACATGAAAGGAGTTAGGGATGCGTAAGGCAGATGGGAGAGCTAGACGATACGCAACTGGGTTAATTCTAGTCAGAACCCTGTAAGGTCCAATATAGCGAGGAGCGAACTTCATGGAAGGTACTTTTAAACGAATGTTTCTAGTACTTAACCATACTCTATCGCCTGGAACAAAAACCGGAGCCGACCTTCTACGTTTATCAGCGTGTTTCTTAACCAGCATAGAATTGTGCAGAAGAATTTGTCGAGTCTGATCCCACAACTTCCTCAAATTGGCAACATGAACATCAACCGACGGTACCCCTTGGGAAGGAGAAACCGAGGGAAGAATGGATGGATGAAAGCCATAATTCATGAAGAAGGGGCTTGAATGAGTAGAATCACAAACGAGATTGTTGTGCGCGAACTCCGCCCAAGGAATCAAACCGACCCAATCGTCCTGGTGTTCGGAAACAAAACAACGTAAATATTGTTCAATCTTTTGGTTGGTGCGTTCAGCAGCTCCGTTAGACTGAGGATGATAGGCGGAAGAGAAATTCAATTTGATACCCAGTTGAGAGCAGAAGGATCTCCAAAAACGAGAAACAAATTGGGAACCTCTGTCAGATACAATTTGGGAGGGTATCCCATGTAAACAAAAAATCTCCCTTGCAAATATCTCTGCCAACTCGGGAGAAGATGGAAGTTTAGGCAGAGGAACGAAGTGAGCCATCTTGGTGAATCTGTCAACCACGGTGAGGATAACAGTCTGTTTTTTAGATATAGGTAAATCGACAATAAAGTCCATAGCCAAGCAGGACCAGGGCTTCTCTGGAACCTCTAAGGGATGCAGAAATCCACATGGAAGCGTATGAGGTTGCTTGGTCTTAGTACAAACCTCACACGCCCCGATGAAATCTTTGATATCCCTACGTAAAGCAGGCCACCAGAAGTCTTTAGAGATCAAAGCGCACGTCTTGCGAATGCCAGGATGTCCAGCCACCTTGCTGTTGTGGAAACATTGTAACAGTTCCAGTTGAAGAGCAGGAGGAACGAAATGTCGACCCCCGGGAGTCTGTTTAGGGGCTAGATGTTGCAGCTTTAAGATCTCGGCAAGTAATGGAGAGTGAATCCTGAGATTCGTGTTAGCGATAATATTGCATTTCGGAACTATAGAGGCAAGAACAGGTTCAGATATAGTAGAAGGTTCATATTGGCGAGACAAAGCATCGGCTTTAGAGTTCTTAGAACCAGGTCTATAAGTAAGTACATAATTGAAGTGGGTCAGGAATAAGGACCAACGAGCTTGTCTGGAGGACAGTCGCTTAGCCTCCCCAATATAGGACAAGTTCTTGTGATCCGTTAAAATGGTAACAGGATGTAAGGTCCCCTCCAATAAATGTCTCCACTCCTTTAAAGCCATAATGACCGCTAATAATTCCCTATCACCGATGTCATACCTGCTCTCAGGGCCAGACAGTTTCTTGGAAAAAAAACCACAAGGGTGTAGTGGTTTGTCCACCCCCAACCTTTGTGACAGAACAGCACCTACGCCTGTCTCAGAGGCATCGACCTCGAGTAGGAACGGCAGAGTCGTATCAGGGTGGACTAAAATTGGAGCAGAGGCAAAAAGTTCCTTGAGAGTCTTGAAAGCAACGAGAGCTTCAGTAGACCAAGTCTTAGTGTCAGCCCCCTGTCTGGTCATATTGGTAATAGGCGCAATAATAGAAGAGTATCCCTTAATGAAGCGCCTATAATAATTGGAGAAACCAATAAACCTCTGAATAGCCTTGAGTCCCTTAGGCAATGGCCAATCTAAAATAGACTGGAGTTTGTCGGGATCCATCTTAAAGCCTTCCCCAGAAATCACGTATCCAAGAAAGTCTATCTGAGACTGGTCAAAACTACATTTCTCCAATTTGCAGTATAACCCATGTTGAAGAAGTTTGTGTAATACCTTTCTGACTTGTCTGTGGTGGGTCTCAATCTCCCTAGAGTGTATAAGTATGTCGTCCAGGTACACAATAACACAATCATGTTGAAATTCCCTAAGAACTTCATTAATCAAATCCTGAAATACTGCCGGTGCGTTACAAAGACCAAAAGGCATGACCGTGTATTCATAATGCCCATAACGGGTATTGAACGCTGTCATCCACTCGTGTCCTTGCTGGATTCTCACCAAGTTATATGCCCCTCTGAGATCCAACTTGGTGAAAATTTTAGAGCCCTTTAGGCGATCAAACAGCTCGGTAATCAAGGGGATCGGATAGGCATTTCTGATGGTTATTTTATTCAAACCTCGGTAATCAATGCAAGGTCTTAGGGAACCATCCTTCTTTTTAACAAAAAAAAAAAACCAGCCCCGGCAGGAGAAGAAGATCTCCTAATGAACCCCTTGTCTAGATTCTCCCGAATATATTCCTCTAGAACTGAATTCTCTTTGGTGGATAGAGGATATACATTACCCCTCGGAGGCATGGTACCAGGTAGCAGATTAATTTTACAGTCAAAAGTCCTGTGTGGAGGTAGAGTATCAGCATTCCTTTTGTCGAATACTGCTTTTAAATCCAGGTACAGAGGCGGTATCTGTAAATCTGTAGACTGGGTAGAACTACCTGGTGTGTTAATTACACCCAATGGAGAAACCCTCCGTAAACACCTCTCCTGGCAACCCTGGCCCCATGAGAGTATCTCCCCTAACTCCCAATCAATAATAGGGTTATGTCTCTTTAACCATGGGTAACCCAGGACTATGGGAACAGAAGGGGACGAAATAAGCATAAGCGATAAGTTCTCCTCGTGTAAGATACCAACAGTTAAGTTAACGGGTATGTTTTCACGAAAGATAACAGGCTCAAGTAAAGGTCTACCATCTATGGCCTCAACGGCCAAGGGTGTATCCCTTAACTGGGATGGGATAGTGTGTTTAGTAGCAAAGGCCTGGTCGATAAAATTCTCAGCAGCTCCGGAATCTATCAAAGCCATAGTCTTTAGTACTCCCTTCTCCCAAGTTAAAGAAACTGGTAGCAGAAGCCTGTGATCTTTATAGTTATGAGTAGAGGACAAAATAGAAACACCCAAGGCCTGTCCTCTAGAGAAACTTAGGTGCGGGCGTTTCCCGAGCGATTAGGACAATTCAGGCGTAAGTGACCTCTGACTCCACAATACATACACAATCCCTCCCTTCTCCTGTACTGTCTCTCCTCTTCTGAGAGGCGAGTATTGCCTATCTGCATAGGTTCAGGAAACAGTGAGGTAGTGGAATCAGGACTTTGAAATGCGGGAGCTAATTTAAAGGAAGGTCTAAAGTTCCTCTCTCGAGTGTTCTGTCTCTCTCTTAAACGCTCATCAATGCGAGATATGAACGAAATTAAATCCTCCAAATTTTCAGGAAGCTCTCTAGTAGCAACCTCGTCAAGGATTACATCTGATAGCCCGTTCAAAAATACATCTATATAAGCCTGCTCATTCCACTTAACTTCTGCCGCCAAAGACCTGAACTCTAGTGCATAATCCACAAGTGTTCGGTTCTTTTGTCTCAGGCGCAAAAGTAATCTGGCTGCATTGACCTTTCTACCAGGGGGGTCAAAAGTTCTTCTAAAGGCAGCTACAAAGGCATTATAATTATATACTAACGGGTTATCATTCTCCCATAATGGGTTGGCCCATCTCAGAGCTCTCTCAATGAGTAAGGTGATAATAAATCCAACCTTCGCCCTATCTGTAGGATAGGAGCGAGGTTGTAATTCAAAGTGGATAGACACTTCTCAGGTGAACCACCATAACGTACTGGTGGGGTAATACGGGAAGAGGCACCTACAGTGGCTACCTCTAGGCCTGAACTCACAGGGGAAATAGAAGTAGTACGCGTCTCCTCTGGTGGGTTATTAGCACGAGATAATAACGCCTGTAGTGCTAGGGCCATCTGATCCATTCTGTGTTCCATGGCTTCAAACCTAGGATCGGAAGGACCAAGCTGACTGTTTGTACTTGCAGGATCCATTGGCCCTGTCGTAATGTCAGGATCGGGACAGGGATCCAACACGCAGAGTACAGACAGTAGAAAGGTACGTATACCGGACCTTAGAATGGCCGGACTAACGTACGGAGATATAGAGAATGGTCAAAGGCAAGCCGAGGTCGAGGGAACGAGAAGACAGGTAAGCGAGGAACAAGCCGAGTCAAAGGGTAACAGAGATAAGCAGAGTAATACAAACAAGCCGGGTCGGAACCAAAAGGATAACTGGAATACAAGAGCGCTGGGTGACTAGACAGGCTAGAACCACGACAGGGCAATGAGCAAATGGAAGAAGCACTGTTAAATACCCTGGCTCAGGAGAGTGGACACGCCTGCGACGAGTCCTGATTAGTCTCCAGACAATTGAGTGACAGGTCGGTCCGGGTTGGCGTCATGACGTCGACTGCTGGGCGTCGTGTTACAAAAGGAAGTGGATCCCTCGCGGCCGGCGTGTAAATGACCGGAAGAGCCGCGAGGGACGGAGGAAACAGCCCTTCTGGACGGATAAACTTCTAAGTCTCTACCTCTCTCAGAGGTAGAGACCTCAGGTACCCTGACAGCTCTTCACCAATCACCATTTAGTATAATGATAATTATAAGGCCACTCCCCCGGGGAACTGAAGGAACTGCATTACTTCCAAACAGGAAACATAATCATGGCTCCAATTTGGTGTCCAGTGATTCATGCACAGGGACCATAAATATGGAATGACCTTCACAATGGCCTTGGAAAGAAAAACTCAATCTCAACAGTCACCAACAAATGTTTTCTGGTCTCTTTCTCCTCTTCTCTCTGTAGTCAGGTAAACTTTGCAGAGACAGACAGACAGACAGAGCCTGGTATTAAATAACAGGCACTCACTATTAACCCGAGATCACACACATGGATCTGTTTAAGTTTAAAAGCATCTCTTTATGTTTCAAACAGTCCCAAATCTCGGGGCTATTTGTAAAAGGATTTACAGTGTAATTGAAGCCCTGTCTCGTAATCACTAGCAGGTTACCCTGCACATTATGGCTCTTTACAAAGAACATCGATAAATCTCTGCACTAGAGAATCTGCGCGAGGCTGGGGGGACCTGCTGTAACCTATCATGGAAAAGCACCAAAAGTATAATAATGTCAGAGATCTGCCAACCATAGACCGAGACTTAACACGACAGAACCGATGAGGAACCTAACTGCCACTTACTTATTTAAGGACACAGTGCAGTAAAATTAAAACCCAATAATGTCTTTTTATTCTCTTCAGATAGAGCACGTTTGGTAAATAATAACCAGAATTTCCCCCAATGACAATAGAATGCAACCTTTCATTCAATATCCTATAGAATGTAAGCTCGATCGAGCAGGGTCCTCTTCAACCTATTGTTCCTGTAAGTTTATTTGTAATTGTCCTATTTATAGTTAAATCCCCCCTCTCATAATATTGTAAAGCGCTACGGAATCTGTTGGCGCTATATAAATGACAATAATAATAATAATAATAATAATATCTCCCACCACCAGATCTCCCTTCATGGACCTACTAAATAGAACCATCCACCCGGAGTGGTGGATTGAGGCCGTTCATCACAATTCAGACACAATGTTTGGTGACGGGCCGGTTGGCACACGCTGACACCATTCTTCTAGGGCTGGTTTCATAGTGCAGAGTTCTTGGTCGTACAAGTTGTAAAGACTATCAGCAGCAGAAAACAACTGGGTGAATCTGGTGTATCTGAACGAGCACTGCATCTGCTGCATTTTCAGGCAGGTTTTATCCCAACATATAGAGATCTGAGCTTTGTGGAAATAAGGATTGAAGTTGTGGTAATTTTTTTCTTTTCAAGTCTCTAAAGCTATTTGTGTTTTAGGTGTCCTGGAAGACTATTGGTTCCGATGACGGGCAGAACTTCTCGATAACTTCTTGTATATTTTAGAAAATTCCACAGATTTTCACAGATTTGTTTTACCTTCAAGAACTGGCCTGTGGGGTGGCATTGGCCTATTTAGATGCCACTTGGGGTATTGATGAACTCTGATTGCCATGTTCGAGTCAACAAGGATTTTTTCCCAATTGGAGTCAAACTGGAGACAATTTTTATTTTTTCCACGTTCTTTTGGATCTATAAGAGAGATATAGAGTCTGATCTGGATATTACAATGTAACAAAGTGTCTGATGTATATTGTCCGAGTTACGAGTGTTTTTAGATCAGACGGATGTTCTAAATAAAATTGGACAAAGGGAGAGTATATTTATAGATCATTCAAATACATAACGATTTCCTGAAGATTAACAAAGTCCCAATAGGTGACAGGCATTACACAGCATTAGATTCGAGGATGCCATATGATCAGATTCGAGCCATCTTTCATCCTTTTACTGAAGACTTGATACCTTTTAAATGAAAGTAGCAAGGTGAACACATAGGACTTTTGAGAGGATGTAAGTAATGAGTTCACAATGTAATATTGTGACTGTAGTGTCTGTCTTCCATGCCCGGTGATGGAGACTATGTGTGGATCCCCAGATTCCTTTTGTATTTTGCTCACCCTGTGCCCATTATTGGTGCCCAGCTTGTCTGTGCCTCTCCCCCTCCCCCTTTTTCCTGTCCTATTGTTTCCCCAGCAGGGTGTTGTCCCTCCTCAGTCTTCCATCAGCCCTGGCTAATGTCTGACCCCACCCTTCCTTGTAATATAGTGCTCTATGTACCCTATTGTATGTTGGGGGTTTAAAATATGTGGCTATGTCTATTAAAAGTCAGTTGCTGTTTTAACCTTCACCAAGTGTCGTCTGGTGTTTGGGGAAAGGGATAGAATCTGCTGATGGGACGGGTGTCCAGGGCTATAAACACAGTAGCCTGGTCCAGGTGGAAAAGCCACTCAGTGATCTGAAGTGCTCCAGGGTCCCTGATAGCTACGAGGAAGCAGACTAGGCGGATGTACTTGTTTTACTCGGAGTACTGGAGCTCCGTCACAAATATTTATTACAATGCAATTCTGAATTTGTATTATTTAAACGTACACCCGGATTTGGGCTTGTTCATGAGTTAGTGGATGGAGATGAACAGAAGTAACGAAGATATACAGGATTTGTGAGAAGGGGAACACATGCCGGCAAGCACACTTTTCTGCCTGTTTAAATGATAATATTTTGGGTGGTGACCCAGCAATGATCCACTCCAGGCACCAAATGTTCTTTGTATAGAGAACTGCCCATGCTGCATTACCTTAGCTAGTACTGAGGCACCTGCAAATATTCACACGTGACTGGTTATGTAACAGGGTTTATGTTCCAGGAGGGATAAGCCAAATGGCAAATATTTAGTTAAACTAGAAAAATGGTCAGAGTTGTGGCAACTGACATTTAATGTGGATAAGTGCAAGATAATGCATCTTGGACGTAAAAACCCAAGGGCAGAGTACAGAATATTTGATAGAGTCCTAACCTCAACATCTGAGGAAAGGGATTTAGGGGTGATTATTTCTGAGGACTTAAAGGTAGGCAGACAATGTAATAGAGCAGCAGGAAATGCTAGCAGAATGCTTGGTTGTATAGGGAGAGGTATTAGCAGTAGAAAGAGGGAAGTGCTCATGCCATTGTACAGAACACTGGTGAGACCTCACTTGGAGTATTGTACACAGTACTGGAGACCCTATCTTCAGAAGGATATTGATACCTTAGAGAGAGTTCAGAGAAGGGCTACTAAACTGGTTCATGGATTGCAGGATAAAACTTACCAGGAAAGGTTAAAGGATCTTAACATGTATAGCTTGGAGGAAAGACGAGACAGGGGGGATATGATAGAAACATTTAAATACATAAAGAGAATCAACACAGTAAAGGAGGAGACTATATTTAAAAAAAGAAAAACTACCACAACAAGAGGAACATAGTCTTAAATTAGAGGGACAAATGTTTAAAAATAATATCAGGAAGTATTACTTTACTGAGAGGGTAGTGGATGCATGGAATAGCCTTCCAGCTGAAGTGGTAGAGGTTAACACAGTAAAGGAGTTTAAGCATGCGTGGGATAGGCATAAGGCTATCCTAACTATAAGATAAGGCCAGGGACTAATGAAAGTATTTATAAATATTGGGCAGACAAGATGGGCCGAATGGTTCTTATCTGCCATCACATTCCATGTTTCTATGTTTCTATGATGTTCGATGCCCATTGCAAGGTCATCAAAGACAGCTAACTAGTATACCAATTAGCTGCATGTTTTGTTTTCTGTGGGTTTTCTTTTTTTTACATTAGTGAATAGAATTTATTTTATTATTTATAATTTATACTGAATGCCTAACTGGCACTATTAAATCATACTCATCTGTCACACATGAACTGAGCTAGCACCTGAACTCAACCAACACCTGTCTTCCCTGAACTCAACCAACACCTGTCCCACCTGAACTCAGCCAACACCTGTCACACATCAGAACTCAACCAACACTTGTCTTCCCTGAACTCAACCAACACCTGTCTTCCCTGAACTCAACCAACACCTGTCACACCTGAACTCAGCCAACACCTGTCACACCTGAACTGAGCTAGCACCTGAACTCAGCCAACACCTGTCACCCCTGAACTCAACCAACACCTGTCACACCTGAACTCAACCAGAAAACTCCTCCCCTGCCCCTTTCTACAAAGCCCCTGGTCTCGCCCCTTCTAGAACACCCCTGCCCTTCGCTCTTCATATAAAAACCCTGCACACTGATCACATAAATTTCATACACTCCCTACACATAAAAACCCTGCACACCTCCTTAATTAAAAAAAACAAAAAACGCTGCACGCCCCCTTAATAAAAAAACAGAAACCTGCACGACCCCCCTTAATGAAAAAAAAACCTGCACCCCCCTTTAATTAAAACTACCCCTTAAATAAACCTCCCCCGTGCTGCACCCCCCTTTAATTAATCCGCACACCTCTTTAATTAATCCATCCTCTTTAATTAATCCACACCCTCTCTTTAAATAATCCACCCCCCCTTTAATTATTCCACCCCCTTTAATTAATCCACCCCCTTTAATTCTTTAATTAATCCCCCTTTAATGAATTCACACCCTCTTTAATTAATCCCCCTTTAATGAATTCACCCCCTCTTTAATTAATCCCCCTTTAATGAATTCACCCCCTCTTTAATTAATCCACCCTTTAATTAAACCTCCACCCCCTTTAATTAATACACACCCCCTTTAATTAATCCACACCCTCTTTAATTAATCCAGCCCCTATAATTAATCCACATCCCTTAATTAATCCACCCCCCTTTAATTAAACCTCCACCCCTTTAATTAATCCACCCCCCTTTAATTATTTAATTAATCCCACCTTTATTTAATTAATCCACCCCCTCTTTAATTAATCCACCCCCTCTAATTAATCCACCCCCTCTTTAATTAATCCACCCCCTCTAATTAATCCACCCCCTCTTTAATTAATCCACCCCCTATAATTAATCCACCCCCTTTAATTAATCCACCCCCTTTAATTAATCCACCTCCTCTTAATTAATCCACCCCCCTCTCTAATTAATCCACCCCTCTCTAATTAATCCACCCCCTCTGATTAATCCACCCCCTCTAATTAATCCACCCCCTCGAATTAATCCACACCCCCTTTAATTAATCCACCCCCTCTAATTAATCCACCCCCACTCTTTAATTAAACCTCCACCCTCTAATTAATCCACCCCCTTTAATTAATCCACCCCCTCTAATTATTCCACCCCCCTAATTAATCCACCACCCTCTAATTAATCCACCCCCACTCTTTAATTAAACCTCCCCTCTCTAATTAATCCACCCCCTTTAATTAATCCACCCCCTCTTAATTAATCCACCCCCTCTCTAATTAATCCACCCCTCTCTAATTAATCCACCCCCTCTGATTAATCCACCCCCTCTAATTAATCCACCCCTTCGAATTAATCCACACCCCCTCTAATTAATCCACCCCCACTCTTTAATTAAACCTCCACCCTCTAATTAATCCACCCCCTTTAATTAATCCACCCCCTCTAATTATTTCACCCCCCTAATTAATCCACCACCCTCTAATTAATCCACCCCCACTCTTTAATTAAACCTCCCCTCTCTAATTAATCCCCCCTTTAATTAATCCACCCCCTTTAATTAATTCAGCCCCCCTCTTTAATTAATTCAGCCCCCCTCTTTAATTAATCCACCCCCCTCTAATTAATCCACCCCCTCTAAATAATCCACCCCCTCTAATTAATCCACCCCCTCTAATTAATCTACCACCCCTCTAATTAATCAACCCTCACTCTTTAATTAAACCTCCCCCTTTAATTAATCCACCCCCACTCTTTAATTAAACCTCCCCCCTATAATTAATCCACCCCCCTTTAATTAATCCACTACCCTCTAATTATTCCACCCCCTCTAATAAATGCACCCCCCTCTTATTAATCCACCCCTCTCTAATTAATCCACCCTCCCTCTAATTAATCTGCCCTCCCTCTAATTAATCCACCCCCCTTTAATTAATTCAGCCCCAGACATAAAATATCTACTTACATTTTGATGATGCCTTCCTTGCCTCCGAGTCCGACCACTGGGTGCCTCACCGCCCGGAAATGGATCCTTCCGCTGAAGATCCGTGAAGGCGGACTGACGGCGCTGTGCACGTCGTCATCACGTTGAGCGACGCCGCGGCCCACAACACTCCTCCCCCTCCTCCTCATAGAAGAAGTAAGTCCCGCCGGGCCGCAAAGGTGCTGCGGCTGTGCACAGCGTAATGGAAGTCATGGCACCCCCCTAGTCAATGGCACCCGGGGCGGGTTGCCCCCCCCTTAGTACGCCACTGGGTGGAGGCCAGGGGGGAGGACATTAGGTCCCCCCTTCTTAGTATTTAGGGCTCCCACCCACCGCTCAGGGGTGGGGTACAGGGGGGAGGACATTAGGTCCCCCCCTTATTTTACTGTAGGGCCCCCACCCGCCGCTCAGGGGTGGGGGCCAGGGGGGAGGACATTAGGTCCCCCCTTCTTAGTATTTAGGGCCCCCACCCACCGCTCAGGTGTGGGGGTCAGGGGGGAGGACATTAGGTCCCCCCCCTTATTTTACTGTAGGGCCCCCACCCGCCGCTCAGGGGTGGGGGCCAGGGGGGAGGACAATAGGTCCTATTTTTCACTGTTTACTAGACATGCCCCTACTCACGGTAATTTTTACTTAGTATTAGTAAATTTGTCTGAAAGATCTGTGGTGCAGCCCAAATTTACTTATATACATTCCTGTGTTTGTTCAAAGGGTAAGATGGATCTCCTTTGTTGTGGTTTTCTGCCAACCCACGTATATATTAGTGCTAACCAATTTGTGTGTATTTACACAGATATACACACTGACACACATACAGGTACACAAGTACAGACATGCAGACACACCGACACAGCCTAAAACACACACATACATGCACAGACACACAGTAACACACATACAAATACAGACACATACACTGATACACATGCAGATACACAAGCACACACAATGACACTCATACAAACACTGACACACATACAAATGCACAGACATATACCCAGGGGCACACATTGACACACAGATACACATAACACATACACACACACAGATACCACAGATAACACATGCACACTGTGGCAGAATCGCTGCCTGTTCGTGGGTTTCCCTTCTCTTTTACCTGTGTTTCCTCTGTATTTTTGTTTCTGGTCCCCACTTCCCATTCGGAAGTACTTCTCCAAAGGTAATTAATTTGTTTCCCAAACGGGGACCACCTCAATACCTCACCAGAATGTTTGGTTAGAATGTTCACACCTCGCAACATAAGTGTCAAAACCACAAGGGAAACAATTAATGAGTGCTTCCCTGGGTGGCCACTATTTGTACAGGCAAACGCCACCAGGGGATCATTCGTGTATTGTTTCCTGACTCGTTCATCTCCCGAACGAGGACCTCCCCGGTGCCTAATTAGTACGTTCACACCAATTAATCAAAACATTCGCACTCACAACATAGGTGTGCAACTGCAAGGGAAGTAATTAGTTAGTGCTTCCCTGCGTGGCCGCCATTCGTATAGATGAACGCCGGCCAGGGGAGCATTAATCTCCGAAAGGAGATGCTTCCCTTGTCTGGGTTTTACACAAACGGAGAAGAGTCGATTGAGGGTCCGAAGCGAGGGTCCCTGAGATTGGTGTGGCCACTTTTGGGGCACTGGTGAGTTTGGTGGGCTCTCATGACCCTGAAAGACAAAGACACCAGCTCTTTTCCTGCGGGCGGGCTTTTCTGTGCCTGAGAGATAAAGGGACAGCCCCTTTTTACCGCGCCTAGACTCCCAGGCACAGAGGCTCTTGGGAAGAAGACCCCTGGTGGTTGGTGTGGGAAACTCTGTGGGTTTAGTGGTGGGCTTTTGAGACAAAGGGAGCAGAGTCCCTTCTCACACTGGGACCCCAGGGAGGGGAATGATCTTGGGATGTGTCCCTGCATGTAAATCCCTTCAACCGGGTTATGCATTGTGACAAACTGCCATTTGCCACTGGGCATTGGAGAGGACTGATTGCCAGCCTCCTGCCATGTGACTATGGCCCCTGGGATGTATTGCCCTTTAAGAAACTGAGTTGGGTCTGATGGACTTATATTGTACTGTTACTGACCCTTTAAGAACTGGATTTGTGCATAATGGATTTTTAGAATGCTGTTTCTGGCCCTTTAATTACTTTGGAGCAGTGTTGCAACTTTAAATTGGCACTTCGGATACAGCCAAAGTGCCAAAGTAGTGGAAGTGGCCGCCATTCGACAAACGAACACGTGGCGGCGGCCATTTTAACTCATTCAAACGCGGTCATCGGTGTGTGCAGCCAAACCTATGGAACTGTTTTCGGCTACCCAATTGCACGAACACTGCTGACCCATACCTTCTTCTCCACTTCGACACTGCAGCTGGAGACTAAGTCCCGTTCGAAGATTCAAACTCTCGTTCGAATGGGAAAAAAATTTCAGTGAAAAATAGACCGACCGCAAGCCCAAATCCATGGAACTGTTTTGGGCAGGAAAATGTGCTTGCGGTCGGTCATAAAGGACGTCCGATTAACTTTTGAACTACTGAACTGATTTTTATGATTTTTGAGTATGTTTATTAATATTGAATGTATACTTTTAAAGTTATAAGAATTGTGTAAAAACGGTATATTTTCTTCCTGTGATAATTAAGTTAGTCTATTGTGTTGAGGTAATTGTATCACAGGCAGAGGGGAAGGTTTGTGTGTAATTGATGGGAGTGTTTGTACTGTATACTACGTGTTTATTGGTTGTTCTGCAAAACCCTGTGGGTGGTCCTATGTAGGGAAAACCTGCATAAAAGAAGGCCCTTTGGTGCCAAGTAAAACAGATCTTCTTGACCCTCAACACGTAGTCTTGTCTCGTGATTGGAGGGAACTGCTATATTGTAGCGGAGAGCCGATATCTCACAGCTATTCTCCACTAGAGATCCCAATGAGGCTCAGGAACAAGGTGATGATAAATCCACAGGCAAGGTTTCCAGCAGGTAAAATAACACAGCAGTATCCCAACCGCAATCCCAATAACTGGACGACACACAGTTTCAGGAGCAGAACTGACAAGCTTTATTCCACAGTGCCTTATAAAGCATGCTCCCATGCAAGGGAGGGGTTTCTAACAATTAGTACAGTATCCAATCGGTGATTAGTAACCTCCCACACATCTCCTCCCCTCCTCTTACATCATAATCCCCTTATACTGTACCCGAATTTCCCCAGTTTCTGGATGTACCCTTAAACGTAGGGGTACCCCTTTAAGAATGGTATCCTCGGATAGCCCTGATCTGGGTGAGCAACATACTCAAAAATCACCCAGATCGGACCAGGGGTTCGGGAGTTATGACCAGGTACAGATTTGACCGACCGCATGGGTAAAGTATCCGAAAACAGTTCCATGCATTTTGGCCCTGCGGTCGGTCACAAACAAGGGAATAAAAACAGGTGAATTACTTGTGTTATGTAGCCTGGGGAGGATTCGAATGAATCCCCCAGTTCGTGGGGTTCTTTCTACCGAACAGCGGGCCGTTCGGTAGTTTCCCCACGAAGTACTGGAAGTCTGGAGGTCTCAGCGGTGTTTGCCTAGTCAAGTGTCCGATTTCAGTTCCAGACACTCGATGGCAAAACACCGCTGTTCGGTAGTCTAAGATGGCCGCCGCCACGTGTTCGTATCCCGAATGGCGGCCACCCAGAGAACAAAGACCACACTGCACGGATAGCTAATTACCCGTTTGCAACATTGTTGCAAACGGTATTTGAAGGCACACTTCCCACAAGGAGGTCTGGTTGTTCGGTAGTCTCATTCCCTTGCTTTATTCGAATGATTCTACCGAACAACCAGAGAAATACATTTATTTTACACACATAAAACTGGCAATATACATGAATACAGTTATTCCCATGAATTTCGTAGGACAGCCCAGTACCAATCCGCTACATATATCACACTGGGCATTGCTATGCTCTGCATACTCCCTTGAGCTTTAAATCACCTAGCTCTTTTAACCCCTTAAGGACCAAACTTCTGGAATAAAAGGGAATCATGACATGTCACACATGTCATGTGTCCTTAAGGGGTTAAGAGCTTGTTCCTGATACGTTCTCCTGGAGGAGAGGTCTTTCCCACACGGTCCTGGAGGACAGAAGCTGATCTCGGGTGGAAGGAAGACAGCGAGACTCCAGTTAAGCTACGACGGTTGTGGAGTCTGTGGTGGTTGTGGTGTCCGGTGCGGTGCTTGTGGTCCTCGGCACAGGCTAGGAAGCGTCCATCAACGGAAGGTACTCGGTTGGAGTACGGGGAGTTCCGTTACATGCATAAAAGCCGTGTGTGACTGATAAAATTCTGTTTTACCTCCAGAACTGTGTGTCATCCAGTTACTGGGGGGGAAGGGGGAGAAGGGGGGGGGGAGGGGGGATGAAAATTGGTGTCCTTATTCTCTAACTGGTTCATGGCCATGAAGAAAGGGAATTAGCAGTTAAGACATATATGCACACAGATAACTCTTACACCCACACACAGATAAAACACACACACACACATAACAAAACACATAAACACACACAAATAACACATATACACAGAAAACACATACACACACACACAATGCATACAGAGATAACACACATAGATACCATTTAATCGCTGCTAAATCTCGCGGCCATTACTCTATTCTAAATCTCCTTGATCTTTCTGCTGCCTTTGACACAGTTGAACATCAACAGTGTTACAAGTACCCTCTGTCTGCCACTTTTGCCACACTGTGTCTATTCCTTTCCTCTACATAAACCACGATAGTACTTCACCAGGTCATTCGTATGAACAAATCACCTACCACCCGGCATATGGAGTGTGTCGCCTATTAGCCGCCCAGAGGCTGCGGTTTGCCTTGTTAACCATTTGCACCTCCAAATCACTGAACAAAAGGCTGAACGACTGACCACCCTGCATGAGGAGTGTGCCACTTATTAGCCGCCCAGAAGCTGCGGTTTGCAGTTAACTGCAGTTTAATTGACGAATGGCTGGGTGGTCGTCGTTCGTATGAACGAACACCTGGCGGCTGCCATCTTTAACTGCCGAATGCCCAGCAGGGTTTTGTTGACCATATGGTACTGTTTTCGGTCACTATTCTACACGAACCCCGCTGGGACCTCCAGACTTTCATCCCTTAGTTTCCAATCATATAAACGCAGCGCCGTTCGGTACTTTCATACTCCCGAAACTAGACCGACCCTATGACTAAAATTGTGGGACTAATCCTGGGTTGAATTATGCTTAACGGCATGGAGAGAGCTTTAACCCCATGGTGATCCAAATGTATTCATGAGATTTGAGCGCTTTTCGGACATATTAAGTGCTCAGATCTGAGCTATCCTGGGATATGTTGAACATAGAGGTGGAATATTGTATAATATGAGTTATGTATTTTTATGTGGTTTTTGTTAAAGTCTCAACTTAAATATATTTTCTGTACCTGGAGATAATTAAGTTACTACGGCCACTTTAGCCAATTATCTCCAGGATAGAGGGGAGGGTTCAGAAGATGCACTTTATTCTGATTGGTTTATGGTTCCATATGTCCCTGTGTTCCATCAGGTCCAGAGGGGTGTGCCCCTGGCCTGAAAATGTGTATAAAAGAAATGCCTTTGTGCTTAATAAACCAGATCTTCTTACCCTCAACTCGCAGCCTCGACTCGTGTTGTAGAAATATCACTAGCTCTGCTCAGAGTTCACGGAATATTCTACACTTCCAGGAATATCGGTAGTTGCTGAATTGGGACTTCTTAGCGCTCTCCAAGTTCGGGGACAAGTATATCCAGGTGGTCCAACCCTCAGCTAGCCTGGGGCAACCGTAACAAACAGCTTCTTCTCATTCTCTGTAATCTCGGTCTACAAGAAACTGCTCACTGCTGGTGCTCCATCTACCCCTCCCAGTGCTTTTTCAGTATTTCTTTCTCTGGCTCTGCCTCTTCTCCCCAACCCCTCTCTGTTGGCGTTCCCAAAGGTTCTGTCCTTGGTCCGCTATAAGTATGTCCCGTCGAGGCCCCTGCACTCTGTCGAAGACCTACTTCTATCCACTGTCCGTACTCCTACATCTTATGCTTGCCTCCAACACTTCTCCAGGGCTACACCTTTTCTGTGAACTCCCTTCTCTTTTCCGTTAGACTTTCACCCAGTCTCCACTCTTTCAAAAAATCTTTGAAAATACACTTCTTCAGGAAAGCATATCATTTAAACTGTTAGCGGGGTTTTGGCTAAGGATGATTGGAGTCCTCAGCTGTCTCCCACGCGGCTCCTTTGTACACTGGCAGGAAGTGACTTGTATTCACTTCCTCCCAGCACTGCTGCTTCTTACAGAGCAGGGGGGCGGTCACGCTGTTAAGGAACCGTGGCGCCTGACCGGCCCCTGGTAAAAGATGGCTATCAAGTGGCCTGAAGTGCATTGGCCACCCGATGTGCCCCCTAAGCCCAGGGGTAGTTCCGCAACCAAATAAAAAAGTTACGTAAATCCCTGTGCATATTTCGTTTTTTTTTCACTCCAAAGGCCATTAAAGTTTAAGCCCACCTGCCACGTCAAAGTAAAACCTCTCCTACACTGACTATTCACCTCGCTTCCTTCAGCTTCAGACAAAAACCTCTCTAATGAGACAGAGAGGGGTATTATTTATATACACCCCTATATACTTATTAACCCGTAATAAGGAACACATGGGGTGGGCGGCAGCACTGTGACATGGCTGTGTGATACAAAACCAAATACAATCATACAAAGTCCTGCACTCAAACTCCCACTACTCCTGGTCGGCAGCATTGTGACATGGCTGTGTGATACAAAACCAAATACAATCATACAAAGTCCTGCACTCAAACTCCCACTACTCCTGGTCGGCAGCATTGTGACATGGCTGTGTGATACAAAACCAAATACAATCATACAAAGTCCTGCACTCAAACTCCCACTACTCCTGGTCGGCAGCACTGTGACATGGCTGTGTGATACAAAACCAAATACAATCATACAAAGTCCTGCACTCAAACTCCCACTACTCCTGGTCGGCAGCACTGTGACATGGCTGTGTGATACAAAACCAAATACAATCATACAAAGTCCTGCACTCAAACTCCCACTACTCCTGGTCGGCAGCACTGTGACATGGCTGTGTGATACAAAACCAAATACAATCATACAAAGTCCTGCACTCAAACTCCCACTACTCCGGGTCGGCAGCACTGTGACATGGCTGTGTGATACAAAACCAAATACAATCATACAAAGTCCTGCGCTCAAACTCCCACTACTCCTGTTCGGAAGCACTGTGACATGGCTGTGTGATACAAAACCAAATACAGTCATACAAAGTCCTGCACTCAAACTCCCACTACTCCTGGTCGGCAGCACTGTGACATGGCTGTGTGATACAAAACCAAATACAATCATACAAAGTCCTGCGATCAAACTCCCACTACTCCTGGTCGGCAGCACTGTGACATGGCTGTGTGATACAAAACCAAATACAATCATACAAAGTCCTGCACTCAAACTCCCACTACTCCTAGTCGGCAGCATTGTGACATGGCTGTGTGATACAAAACCAAATACAGTCATACAAAGTCCTGCGATCAAACTCCCACTACTCCTGGTCGGCAGCACTGTGACATGGCTGTGTGATACAAAACCAAATACAATCATACAAAGTCCTGCGCTCAAACTCCCACTACTCCTGGTCGGCAGCATTGTGACATGGCTGTGTGATACAAAACCAAATACAATCATACAGAGTCCTGCACTCAAACTCTCACTACTCCTGGACGGCAGCACTGTGACATGGCTGTGTGATACAAAACCAAACACAGTCATACAAAGTCCTGCACTCAAACTCCCACTACTCCTTGTCGGCAGCACTGTGACATGGCTGTGTGATACAAAACCAAATACAATCATACAAAGTCCTGCACTCAAACTCCCACTACTCCTGTTCGGCAGCACTGTGACATGGCTGTTTGATACAAAACCAAATACAATCATACAAAGTCCTGCACTCAAACTCCCACTACTCCTGGTCGGCAGCACTGTGACATGGCTGTGTGATACAAAACCAAATACAATCATACAAAGTCCTGCACTCAAACTCCCACTACTCCTGGCCGGCAGCACTGTGACATGGCTGTGTGATACAAAACCAAATACAATCATACAGAGTCATGCACTCAAACTCCCACTACTCCTGGTCGGCAGCATTGTGACATGGCTGTGTGATACAAAACCAAATACAATCATACAAAGTCCTGCACTCAAACTCCCACTACTCCTGGTCGGCAGCACTGTGACATGGCTGTGTGATACAAAACCAAATACAATCATACAGAGTCCTGCACTCAAACTCCCACTACTCCTGGTCGGCAGCACTGTGACATGGCTGTGTGATACAAAACCAAATACAATCATACAAAGTCCTGCACTCAAACTCCCACTACTCCTGGTCAGCAGCACTGTGACATGGCTGTGTGATACAAAACCAAATACAATCATACAAAGTCCTGCACTCAAACTCCCACTACTCCTGGTCGGCAGCACTGTGACATGGCTGTGTGATACAAAACCAAATACAATCATACAGAGTCCTGCACTCAAACTCCCACTACTCCTGGTCGGCAGCACTGTGACATGGCTGTGTGATACAAAACCAAATACAATCATACAAAGTCCTGCACTCAAACTCCCACTACTCCTGGTCGGCAGCATTGTGACATGGCTGTGTGATACAAAACCAAATACAATCATACAAAGTCCTGCACTCAAACTCCCACTACTCCTGGTCGGCAGCACTGTGACATGGCTGTGTGATACAAAACCAAATACAATCATACAAAGTCCTGCACTCAAACTCCCACTACTCCTGGTCGGCAGCACTGTGACATGGCTGTGTGATACAAAACCAAATACAATCATACAAAGTCCTGCACTCAAACTCCCACTACTCCAGGTCGGCAGCACTGTGACATGGCTGTGTGATACAAAACCAAATACAATCATACAAAGTCCTGCACTCAAACTCCCACTACTCCTAGTCGGCAGCATTGTGACATGGCTGTGTGATACAAAACCAAATACAGTCATACAAAGTCCTGCGATCAAACTCCCACTACTCCTGGTCGGCAGCACTGTGACATGGCTGTGTGATACAAAACCAAATACAATCATACAAAGTCCTGCGCTCAAACTCCCACTACTCCTGGTCGGCAGCATTGTGACATGGCTGTGTGATACAAAACCAAATACAATCATACAGAGTCCTGCACTCAAACTCTCACTACTCCTGGACGGCAGCACTGTGACATGGCTGTGTGATACAAAACCAAACACAGTCATACAAAGTCCTGCACTCAAACTCCCACTACTCCTTGTCGGCAGCACTGTGACATGGCTGTGTGATACAAAACCAAATACAATCATACAAAGTCCTGCACTCAAACTCCCACTACTCCTGTTCGGCAGCACTGTGACATGGCTGTTTGATACAAAACCAAATACAATCATACAAAGTCCTGCACTCAAACTCCCACTACTCCTGGTCGGCAGCACTGTGACATGGCTGTGTGATACAAAACCAAATACAATCATACAAAGTCCTGCACTCAAACTCCCACTACTCCTGGCCGGCAGCACTGTGACATGGCTGTGTGATACAAAACCAAATACAATCATACAGAGTCATGCACTCAAACTCCCACTACTCCTGGTCGGCAGCATTGTGACATGGCTGTGTGATACAAAACCAAATACAATCATACAAAGTCCTGCACTCAAACTCCCACTACTCCTGGTCGGCAGCACTGTGACATGGCTGTGTGATACAAAACCAAATACAATCATACAGAGTCCTGCACTCAAACTCCCACTACTCCTGGTCGGCAGCACTGTGACATGGCTGTGTGATACAAAACCAAATACAATCATACAAAGTCCTGCACTCAAACTCCCACTACTCCTGGTCAGCAGCACTGTGACATGGCTGTGTGATACAAAACCAAATACAATCATACAAAGTCCTGCACTCAAACTCCCACTACTCCTGGTCGGCAGCACTGTGACATGGCTGTGTGATACAAAACCAAATACAATCATACAGAGTCCTGCACTCAAACTCCCACTACTCCTGGTCGGCAGCACTGTGACATGGCTGTGTGATACAAAACCAAATACAATCATACAAAGTCCTGCACTCAAACTCCCACTACTCCTGGTCGGCAGCATTGTGACATGGCTGTGTGATACAAAACCAAATACAATCATACAAAGTCCTGCACTCAAACTCCCACTACTCCTGGTCGGCAGCACTGTGACATGGCTGTGTGATACAAAACCAAATACAATCATACAAAGTCCTGCACTCAAACTCCCACTACTCCTGGTCGGCAGCACTGTGACATGGCTGTGTGATACAAAACCAAATACAATCATACAAAGTCCTGCACTCAAACTCCCACTACTCCGGGTCGGCAGCACTGTGACATGGCTGTGTGATACAAAACCAAATACAATCATACAAAGTCCTGCGCTCAAACTCCCACTACTCCTGTTCGGCAGCACTGTGACATGGCTGTGTGATACAAAACCAAATACAGTCATACAAAGTCCTGCACTCAAACTCCCACTACTCCTGGTCGGCAGCACTGTGACATGGCTGTGTGATACAAAACCAAATACAATCATACAAAGTCCTGCACTCAAACTCCCACTACTCCTGGTCGGCAGCACTGTGACATGGCTGTGTGATACAAAACCAAATACAATCATACAGAGTCCTGCACTCAAACTCCCACTACTCCTGGTCGGCAGCATTGTGACATGGCTGTGTGATACAAAACCAAATACAATCATACAAAGTCCTGCACTCAAACTCCCACTACTCCTGGTCGGCAGCACTGTGACATGGCTGTGTGATACAAAACCAAATACAATCATACAGAGTCCTGCACTCAAACTCCCACTACTCCTGGTCGGCAGCATTGTGACATGGCTGTGTGATACAAAACCATATACAATCATACAAAGTCCTGCACTCAAACTCCCACTACTCCTGGTCGGCAGCACTGTGACATGGCTGTGTGATACAAAACCAAATACAATCATACAAAGTCCTGCACTCAAACTCCCACTACTCCTGGTCGGCAGCATTGTGACATGGCTGTGTGATACAAAACCAAATACAATCATACAAAGTCCTGCACTCAAACTCCCACTACTCCTGGTCGGCAGCATTGTGACATGGCTGTGTGATACAAAACCAAATACAATCATACAAAGTCCTGCGATCAAACTCCCACTACTCCGGGGCGGCAGCACTGTGACATGGCTGTGTGATACAAAACCAAATACAATCATACAAAGTCCTGAGATCAAACTCCCACTACTCCTGGTCGGCAGCACTGTGACATGGCTGTGTGATACAAAACCAAATACAATCATACAGAGTCCTGCACTCAAACTCCCACTACTCCTGGTCGGCAGCACTGTGACATGGCTGTGTGATACAAAACCAAATACAATCATACAAAGTCCTGCACTCAAACTCCCACTACTCCTGGTCGGCAGTACTGTGACATGGCTGTGTGATACAAAACCAAATACAATCATACAAAGTCCTGCACTCAAACTCCCACTACTCCTGGTCGGCAGCATTGTGACATGGCTGTGTGATACAAAACCAAATACAATCATACAAAGTCCTGCACTCAAACTCCCACTACTCCTGGTCGGCAGCACTGTGACATGGCTGTGTGATACAAAACCAAATACAATCATACAGAGTCCTGCACTCAAACTCCCACTACTCCTGGTCGGCAGCACTGTGACATGGCTGTGTGATACAAAACCAAATACAATCATACAAAGTCCTGAGATCAAACTCCCACTACTCCTGGTCGGCAGCATTGTGACATGGCTGTGTGATACAAAACCAAATACAATCATACAAAGTCCTGCACTCAAACTCCCACTACTCCTGGTCGGCAGCATTGTGACATGGCTGTGTGATACAAAACCAAATACAGTCATACAAAGTCCTGCACTCAAACTCCCACTACTCCTGGTCGGCAGCATTGTGACATGGCTGTGTGATACAAAACCAAATACAATCATACAAAGTCCTGCACTCAAACTCCCACTACTCCTGGTCGGCAGCATTGTGACATGGCTGTGTGATACAAAACCAAATACAATCATACAAAGTCCTGCACTCAAACTCCCACTACTCCTGGTCGGCAGCACTGTGACATGGCTGTGTGATACAAAACCAAATACAATCATACAAAGTCCTGCACTCAAACTCCCACTACTCCTGGTCGGCAGCACTGTGACATGGCTGTGTGATACAAAACCAAATACAATCATACAAAGTCCTGCACTCAAACTCCCACTACTCCTGTTCGGCAGCACTGTGACATGGCTGTGTGATACAAAACCAAATACAATCATACAAAGTCCTGCACTCAAACTCCCACTACTCCTGGTCGGCAGCATTGTGACATGGCTGTGTGATACAAAACCAAATACAGTCATACAAAGTCCTGCACTCAAACTCCCACTACTCCTGGTCGGCAGCATTGTGACATGGCTGTGTGATACAAAACCAAATACAATCATACAAAGTCCTGCACTCAAACTCCCACTACTCCTGGTCGGCAGCACTGTGACATGGCTGTGTGATACAAAACCAAATACAATCATACAAAGTCCTGCACTCAAACTCCCATTACTCCTGGTCGGCAGCACTGTGACATGGCTGTGTGATACAAAACCAAATACAATCATACAAAGTCCTGCGATCAAACTCCCACTACTCCTGGTCGGCAGCACTGTGACATGGCTGTGTGATACAAAACCAAATACAATCATACAAAGTCCTGCGCTCAAACTCCCACTACTCCTGGTCGGCAGCATTGTGACATGGCTGTGTGATACAAAACCAAATACAATCATACAGAGTCCTGCACTCAAACTCCCACTACTCCTGGACGGCAGCACTGTGACATGGCTGTGTGATACAAAACCAAACACAGTCATACAAAGTCCTGCACTCAAACTCCCACTACTCCTTGTCGGCAGCACTGTGACATGGCTGTGTGATACAAAACCAAATACAATCTTACAAAGTCCTGCACTCAAACTCCCACTACTCCTGTTCGGCAGCACTGTGACATGGCTGTTTGATACAAAACCAAATACAATCATACAAAGTCCTGCACTCAAACTCCCACTACTCCTGGTCGGCAGCACTGTGACATGGCTGTGTGATACAAAACCAAATACAGTCATACAAAGTCCTGCACTCAAACTCCCACTACTCCTGGTCGGCAGCACTGTGACATGGCTGTGTGATACAAAACCAAATACAATCATACAAAGTCCTGCACTCAAACTCCCACTACTCCTGGTCGGCAGCACTGTGACATGGCTGTGTGATACAAAACCAAATACAATCATACAGAGTCCTGCACTCAAACTCCCACTACTCCTGGTCGGCAGCATTGTGACATGGCTGTGTGATACAAAACCAAATACAATCATACAAAGTCCTGCACTCAAACTCCCACTACTCCTGGTCGGCAGCACTGTGACATGGCTGTGTGATACAAAACCAAATACAATCATACAGAGTCCTGCACTCAAACTCCCACTACTCCTGGTCGGCAGCATTGTGACATGGCTGTGTGATACAAAACCATATACAATCATACAAAGTCCTGCACTCAAACTCCCACTACTCCTGGTCGGCAGCACTGTGACATGGCTGTGTGATACAAAACCAAATACAATCATACAAAGTCCTGCACTCAAACTCCCACTACTCCTGGTCGGCAGCATTGTGACATGGCTGTGTGATACAAAACCAAATACAATCATACAAAGTCCTGCACTCAAACTCCCACTACTCCTGGTCGGCAGCATTGTGACATGGCTGTGTGATACAAAACCAAATACAATCATACAAAGTCCTGCGATCAAACTCCCACTACTCCGGGGCGGCAGCACTGTGACATGGCTGTGTGATACAAAACCAAATACAATCATACAAAGTCCTGAGATCAAACTCCCACTACTCCTGGTCGGCAGCACTGTGACATGGCTGTGTGATACAAAACCAAATACAATCATACAGAGTCCTGCACTCAAACTCCCACTACTCCTGGTCGGCAGCACTGTGACATGGCTGTGTGATACAAAACCAAATACAATCATACAAAGTCCTGCACTCAAACTCCCACTACTCCTGGTCGGCAGTACTGTGACATGGCTGTGTGATACAAAACCAAATACAATCATACAAAGTCCTGCACTCAAACTCCCACTACTCCTGGTCGGCAGCATTGTGACATGGCTGTGTGATACAAAACCAAATACAATCATACAAAGTCCTGCACTCAAACTCCCACTACTCCTGGTCGGCAGCACTGTGACATGGCTGTGTGATACAAAACCAAATACAATCATACAGAGTCCTGCACTCAAACTCCCACTACTCCTGGTCGGCAGCACTGTGACATGGCTGTGTGATACAAAACCAAATACAATCATACAAAGTCCTGAGATCAAACTCCCACTACTCCTGGTCGGCAGCATTGTGACATGGCTGTGTGATACAAAACCAAATACAGTCATACAAAGTCCTGCACTCAAACTCCCACTACTCCTGGTCGGCAGCATTGTGACATGGCTGTGTGATACAAAACCAAATACAATCATACAAAGTCCTGCACTCAAACTCCCACTACTCCTGGTCGGCAGCATTGTGACATGGCTGTGTGATACAAAACCAAATACAATCATACAAAGTCCTGCACTCAAACTCCCACTACTCCTGGTCGGCAGCACTGTGACATGGCTGTGTGATACAAAACCAAATACAATCATACAAAGTCCTGCACTCAAACTCCCACTACTCCTGGTCGGCAGCACTGTGACATGGCTGTGTGATACAAAACCAAATACAATCATACAAAGTCCTGCACTCAAACTCCCACTACTCCGGGTCGGCAGCACTGTGACATGGCTGTGTGATACAAAACCAAATACAATCATACAAAGTCCTGCGCTCAAACTCCCACTACTCCTGTTCGGCAGCACTGTGACATGGCTGTGTGATACAAAACCAAATACAGTCATACAAAGTCCTGCACTCAAACTCCCACTACTCCTGGTCGGCAGCACTGTGACATGGCTGTGTGATACAAAACCAAATACAATCATACAAAGTCCTGCGATCAAACTCCCACTACTCCTGGTCGGCAGCACTGTGACATGGCTGTGTGATACAAAACCAAATACAATCATACAAAGTCCTGCACTCAAACTCCCACTACTCCTGGTCGGCAGCATTGTGACATGGCTGTGTGATACAAAACCAAATACAGTCATACAAAGTCCTGCACTCAAACTCCCACTACTCCTGGTCGGCAGCATTGTGACATGGCTGTGTGATACAAAACCAAATACAATCATACAAAGTCCTGCACTCAAACTCCCACTACTCCTGGTCGGCAGCACTGTGACATGGCTGTGTGATACAAAACCAAATACAATCATACAAAGTCCTGCACTCAAACTCCCATTACTCCTGGTCGGCAGCACTGTGACATGGCTGTGTGATACAAAACCAAATACAATCATACAAAGTCCTGCGATCAAACTCCCACTACTCCTGGTCGGCAGCACTGTGACATGGCTGTGTGATACAAAACCAAATACAATCATACAAAGTCCTGCGCTCAAACTCCCACTACTCCTGGTCGGCAGCATTGTGACATGGCTGTGTGATACAAAACCAAATACAATCATACAGAGTCCTGCACTCAAACTCCCACTACTCCTGGACGGCAGCACTGTGACATGGCTGTGTGATACAAAACCAAACACAGTCATACAAAGTCCTGCACTCAAACTCCCACTACTCCTTGTCGGCAGCACTGTGACATGGCTGTGTGATACAAAACCAAATACAATCTTACAAAGTCCTGCACTCAAACTCCCACTACTCCTGTTCGGCAGCACTGTGACATGGCTGTTTGATACAAAACCAAATACAATCATACAAAGTCCTGCACTCAAACTCCCACTACTCCTGGTCGGCAGCACTGTGACATGGCTGTGTGATACAAAACCAAATACAATCATACAAAGTCCTGCACTCAAACTCCCATTACTCCTGGTCGGCAGCACTGTGACATGGCTGTGTGATACAAAACCAAATACAATCATACAAAGTCCTGCGATCAAACTCCCACTACTCCTGGTCGGCAGCACTGTGACATGGCTGTGTGATACAAAACCAAATACAATCATACAAAGTCCTGCGCTCAAACTCCCACTACTCCTGGTCGGCAGCATTGTGACATGGCTGTGTGATACAAAACCAAATACAATCATACAGAGTCCTGCACTCAAACTCCCACTACTCCTGGACGGCAGCACTGTGACATGGCTGTGTGATACAAAACCAAACACAGTCATACAAAGTCCTGCACTCAAACTCCCACTACTCCTTGTCGGCAGCACTGTGACATGGCTGTGTGATACAAAACCAAATACAGTCATACAAAGTCCTGCACTCAAACTCCCACTACTCCTGGTCGGCAGCACTGTGACATGGCTGTGTGATACAAAACCAAATACAATCATACAAAGTCCTGCGATCAAACTCCCACTACTCCTGGTCGGCAGCACTGTGACATGGCTGTGTGATACAAAACCAAATACAATCATACAAAGTCCTGCACTCAAACTCCCACTACTCCTGGTCGGCAGCATTGTGACATGGCTGTGTGATACAAAACCAAATACAATCATACAAAGTCCTGCACTCAAACTCCCACTACTCCTGGTCGGCAGCACTGTGACATGGCTGTGTGATACAAAACCAAATACAATCATACAAAGTCCTGCACTCAAACTCCCATTACTCCTGGTCGGCAGCACTGTGACATGGCTGTGTGATACAAAACCAAATACAATCATACAAAGTCCTGCGATCAAACTCCCACTACTCCTGGTCGGCAGCACTGTGACATGGCTGTGTGATACAAAACCAAATACAATCATACAAAGTCCTGCGCTCAAACTCCCACTACTCCTGGTCGGCAGCATTGTGACATGGCTGTGTGATACAAAACCAAATACAATCATACAGAGTCCTGCACTCAAACTCCCACTACTCCTGGACGGCAGCACTGTGACATGGCTGTGTGATACAAAACCAAACACAGTCATACAAAGTCCTGCACTCAAACTCCCACTACTCCTTGTCGGCAGCACTGTGACATGGCTGTGTGATACAAAACCAAATACAATCTTACAAAGTCCTGCACTCAAACTCCCACTACTCCTGTTCGGCAGCACTGTGACATGGCTGTTTGATACAAAACCAAATACAATCATACAAAGTCCTGCACTCAAACTCCCACTACTCCTGGTCGGCAGCACTGTGACATGGCTGTGTGATACAAAACCAAATACAATCATACAAAGTCCTGCACTCAAACTCCCATTACTCCTGGTCGGCAGCACTGTGACATGGCTGTGTGATACAAAACCAAATACAATCATACAAAGTCCTGCGATCAAACTCCCACTACTCCTGGTCGGCAGCACTGTGACATGGCTGTGTGATACAAAACCAAATACAATCATACAAAGTCCTGCGCTCAAACTCCCACTACTCCTGGTCGGCAGCATTGTGACATGGCTGTGTGATACAAAACCAAATACAATCATACAGAGTCCTGCACTCAAACTCCCACTACTCCTGGACGGCAGCACTGTGACATGGCTGTGTGATACAAAACCAAACACAGTCATACAAAGTCCTGCACTCAAACTCCCACTACTCCTTGTCGGCAGCACTGTGACATGGCTGTGTGATACAAAACCAAATACAATCTTACAAAGTCCTGCACTCAAACTCCCACTACTCCTGGTCGGCAGCATTGTGACATGGCTGTGTGATACAAAACCAAATACAATCATACAAAGTCCTGCGATCAAACTCCCACTACTCCGGGGCGGCAGCACTGTGACATGGCTGTGTGATACAAAACCAAATACAATCATACAAAGTCCTGAGATCAAACTCCTACTACTCCTGGTCGGCAGCACTGTGACATGGCTGTGTGATACAAAACCAAATACAATCATACAGAGTCCTGCACTCAAACTCCCACTACTCCTGGTCGGCAGCACTGTGACATGGCTGTGTGATACAAAACCAAATACAATCATACAAAGTCCTGCACTCAAACTCCCACTACTCCTGGTCGGCAGCACTGTGACATGGCTGTGTGATACAAAACCAAATACAATCATACAAAGTCCTGCACTCAAACTCCCACTACTCCTGGTCGGCAGCATTGTGACATGGCTGTGTGATACAAAACCAAATACAATCATACAAAGTCCTGCACTCAAACTCCCACTACTCCTGGTCGGCAGCACTGTGACATGGCTGTGTGATACAAAACCAAATACAATCATACAAAGTCCTGCACTCAAACTCCCACTACTCCTGGTCGGCAGCACTGTGACATGGCTGTGTGATACAAAACCAAATACAATCATACAAAGTCCTGAGATCAAACTCCCACTACTCCTGGTCGGCAGCATTGTGACATGGCTGTGTGATACAAAACCAAATACAGTCATACAAAGTCCTGCACTCAAACTCCCACTACTCCTGGACGGCAGCAATGACCATAATACACATCAGCAACAATACATACAATAAAATCGAAGAAAAGGGTTATGTTTGTGTTCCTGACACTATTGTGTTCCTTTAAGTAGTCAGACACATTAAACGTTTAACTTGTGACTATTGGCCTGGGTATGGGGTTAACTGAGGTTTAAAAGAAACTAGTTGGACATAAAGTGGGAGAGGATGATTGACAGCTGGAGTGGGTGGGTTTTGCTGATGGAGACAGGGAGGATTGTGGGAGAATAAGGAACTGATCAGAGCAGATGGTAATGGAGCAGTTTAGATGTGAAGATAGATAATGATAAAGGCTTAAATAACATGGGGAGGGAAGTGGGGGGGTACCGAGGTCGAGGTAACATAGGAACCAGTTAAACTGACAATAACACGCTCGGCATTCAACAACTGCTCCATTAAAGTCTCATTTATCTCAACTCATTCCAGATGTTTTACTGTTTTACTCAACAGAGTAATTACTGAGCAGTCTCAGGTTCCCCAGGACTTATTAACCATTTCTTTTCCACTTATTATCCATTACCCACCTATTAACTGTTTCTTATTATGAGGGAGCTGGAGGCCTAACTAGAAACCACAGTGCCCCGGTGCAAAAATTGGTATCGTCCCCTCTGCCTATTCCAGGGCCCCGGTATCATCCCTCTGCCTATTCCAGGGCCAGGGTATCGTCCCCTCTGCCTAGTCCTCTGCAGCTCTCCTTCCAGGCAGGTATAGTCCCCTCTACCCATTCCTCTGCAGCTCTCCTTCCAGGCAGGTATCGTCCCCTCTGCCTATTCCAGGGCCCCGGTATCGTCCCCTCTGCCTATTCCAGGGCCCCGGTATCGTCCCCTCTGCCTATTCCTCTGCAGCCCTCCTTCCAGGCAGGTATCGTCCCCTCTGCCTATTCCTCTGCAGCCCTCCTTCCAGGCAGGTATCGTCCCCTCTGCCTATTCCTCTGCAGCTCTCCTTCCAGGCAGGTATCGTTCCCTCTGCCTATTCCTCTGCAGCTCTCCTTCCAGGCAGGTATCGTCCCCTCTGCCTATTCCTCTGCAGCTCTCCTTCCAGGCAGGTATCGTCCCCTCTGCCTATTCCTCTGCAGCTCTCCTTCCAGGCAGGTATCGTCCCCTCTGCCTATTCCTCTGCAGCTCTCCTTCCAGGCAGGTATCGTTCCCTCTGCCTATTCCTCTGCAGCCCTCCTTCCAGGCAGGTATCGTCCCCTCTGCCCATTCCTCTGCAGCCCTCCTTCCAGTCAGGTATCGTCCCCTCTGCCCATTCCTCTGCAGCTCTCCTTCCAGGCAGGTATCGTTCCCTCTGCCTATTCCTCTGCAGCTCTCCTTCCAGGCAGGTATCGTCCCCTCTGCCTATTCCTCTGCAGCTCTCCTTCCAGGCAGGTATCGTCCCCTCTGCCTACTCCTCTGCAGCTCTCCTTCCAGGCAGGTATCGTCCCCTCTGCCTATTCCTCTGCAGCTCTCCTTCCAGGCAGGTATCGTGCCCTCTGCCTATTCCTCTGCAGCTCTCCTTCCAGGCAAGTATCGTCCCCTCTGCCTATTCCTCTGCAGCTCTCCTTCCAGGCAGGTATCGTCCCCTCTGCCTATTTCTCTGCAGCTCTCCTTCCAGGCATGTATCATCCCCTCTGCCTATTCCTCTGCAGCTCTCCTTCCAGGCAGGTATTGTCCCCTCTGCCTATTCCTCTGCAGCTCTCCTTCCAGGCAGGTATCGTCCCCTCTGCCTATTCCTCTGCAGCTCTCCTTCCAGGCAGGTATCGTCCCCTCTGCCTATTCCTCTGCAGCTCTCCTTCCAGGCAGGTATCGTCCCCTCTGCCTATTCCTTTGCAGCTCTCCTTCCAGGCAGGTATCGTCCACTCTGCCTATTCCTCTGCAGCTCTCCTTCCAGGCAGGTATCGTCCCCTCTGCCTATTCCTCTGCAGCCCTTCTTCCAGGCAGGAATTGTTCCCTCTGCCTATTCCTCTGCAGCTCTCCTTCCAGTCAGGTATCGTCCCCTCTGCCTATTCCTCTGCAGCTCTCCTTCCAGGCAGGTATCGTCCCCTCTGCCTATTCCTCTGCAGCCCTTCTTCCAGGCAGGTATTGTCCCCTCTGCCTATTCCTCTGCAGCCCTCATTCCAGGCAGGTACCGTCCCCTCTGCCTATTCCTCTGCAGCTCTCCTTCCATGCAGGTATCACCCCCTCTGCCTATTCCTCTGCAGCTCTCCTTCCATGCAGTATCACCCCCTCTGCCTATTCCTCTGCAGCTCTCCTTCCAGGCAGGTATCGTCCCCTCTGCCTATTCCTCTGCAGCTCTCCTTCCATGCAGGTATCACCCCCTCTGCCTATTCCTCTGCAGTTCTCCTTCCAGGCAGGTATCGTCCCCGCTGCCTATTCCGCTGCAGCTCTCCTTCCAGGCAGGCATCGTCTCCTCTGCCTATTCCTCTGCAGCCCTCCTTCCAGGCAGGTATCGTCCCCTCTGCCTATTCCTCTGCGGCCCTCCTTCCAGGCAGGTATCGTCCCCTCTGTCTATTCCCCTGCAGCCCTCCTTCCAGGCAGGTATCGTCCCCTCTGCCTATTCCTCTGTAGCTTTCCTTCCATGCAGGTATCACCCCCTCTGCCTATTCCTCTGCAGCTCTCCTTCCAGGCAGGTATCGTCCCCTCTGCCTATTCCTCTGCAGCTTTCCTTCCAGGCAGGTATCGTCCCCTCTGCCTATTCCTCTGCAGCCCTTCTTCCAGGCAGGTATTGTCCCCTCTGCCTATTCCTCTGCAGCCCTCATTCCAGGCAGGTATCGTCCCCTCTGCCTATTCCTCTGCGGCCCTCCTTCCAGGCAGGTATCGTCCCCTCTGCCTATTCCCCTGCAGCCCTCCTTCCAGGCAGGTATCGTCCCCTCTGCCTATTCCTCTGCAGCTCTCCTTCCAGGCAGTTATCGTCTCCTCTGCCTATTCCTCTGCAGCCCTTCTTTCAGGCAGGTATTGTCCCCTCTGCCTATTCCTCTGCAGCCCTTCTTCCAGGCAGGTATCGTCCCCTCTGCCTATTCCTCTGCAGCCCTTCTTCCAGGCAGGTATCGTCACTTCTGCCTATTCCTCTGCAGCTCTCCTTCCAGGCAGGTATCGTCCCTTCTGCCTATTCCTCTGCAGCTCTCCTTCCAGGCAGGTATCTTCCCCTCTGCCTATTTCTCTGCAGCTTTGCTTCCAGGCAGGTATCGTCCCTTCTGCCTATTCCTCTGCAGCTTTGCTTCCAGGTAGGTATCGTCCCCTCTGCCTATTCCTCTGCAGCCCTTCTTCCAGGCAGGTATCGTACCCTCTGCCTATTACGCTACAGCTCTCCTTCCAGGCAGGTATCGTCCCCTCTGCCTATTTCTCTGCAGCTTTGCTTCCAGGCAGGTATCGCCCACTCTGCTTATTCCTCTGCAGCTCTCCTTCCAGGCAGGTATCACCCCCTCTGCCTATTCCTCTGCAGCTCTCCTTCCAGGCAGGTATCACCCCCTCTGCCTATTCCGCTGCAACCCTCCTTCCAGGCAGGTATCGTCCCCTCTGCCGCTCTCCTTCCAGGCAGGTATCACCCCCTCTGCCTATTCCTCTGCAGCCCTCCTTCCAGGCAGGTATCGTCCCTTCTGCCTATTCCTCTGCAGCTCTCCTTCCAGGCAGTTATCGTCCCCTCTGCCTATTCCTCTGCAGCTCTCCTTCCAGGCAGGTATCGTCCCCTCTGCCTATTCCTCTGCAGCTCTCCTTCCAGGCAGGTATCACCCCCTCTGCCTATTCCTCTGTAGCTCTCCTTCCAGGCAGGTATCACCCCCTCTGCCTATTCCGCTGCAGGTATCACCGCTGCAGGTATCACCCCCTCTGCCTATTCCTCTGTAGCTCTCCTTCCAGGCAGGTATCGTCCCCTCTGCCGCTCTCCTTCCAGGCAGGTATCACCCCCTCTGCCTATTCCTCTGCAGCCCTCCTTCCAGGCAGGTATCGTCCCTTCTGCCTATTCCTCTGCAGCTCTCCTTCCAGGCAGGTATCACCCCCTCTGCCTATTCCGCTGCAGGTATCACCGCTGCAGGTATCACCCCCTCTGCCTATTCCTCTGTAGCTCTCCTTCCAGGCAGGTATCGTCTCCTCTGCCGCTCTCCTTCCAGGCAGGTATCACCCCCTCTGCCTATTCCTCTGCAGCCCTCCTTCCAGGCAGGTATTGTCCCCTCTGCCTATTCCGCTGCAGCTTTCCTTCCAGGCAGGTATCGTACCCTCTGCCTATTCCTCTGCAGCTCTCCTTCCAGGGAGGTATCGTCCCCTCTGCCTATTCCTCTGCAGCTTTCCTTCCAGGCAGGTATCGCCCCCTCTGCCTATTCCGCTGCAGCTCTCCTTCCAGGCAGGTATCGTCCCCTCTGCCGCTCTCCTTCCTGGCAGGTATCGTCCCCTGGCTAGTGGAATTGTGCAGCCAGCCAACAAATCTAAAGACCGTGACCCCTAAAAATTCACCCAGGACACCCAGTTCCAAAAGCAACTAACATACACAGCTTTATTTTTACTTAGAACTAGCCCATTTGCTTATTACATCAAGCTTGCTGTGACAAACTTAATAAAATACAAATAAGCAAAACATGTCAGAAAACATACAGGGAATTATAACAACAAATAACATATTCATAAAGGGGTAGGGAAGACACAACACAAAATATCTCTCTTGCCTGATGAAATTAGCAATATTCAAATCTCCCTAAATATGCAAATTATCAAGCCCAGGTTGTGCATATAACTGTTGCTACCAACAGAGGGTGCTACACTAGCTCCATCCCCCTCATAAAGCAATTGGTAGTGTTCATCCCCCTCATAAAGCAATTGGTAGTGTTCATCCCCCTTCATATAACAATCTATAGGTAGCATTCATCCCCACATTTAACAATCTCTATATAGTGTCCATCCCCCTCACATAACAATCTATAGGTAATGTTCATTGTTGCAGAACCACTACCTGTCCGTGAATTGCCTTTCTTATGCTATGTGTGTTCTCCCCATTCTTTCGTTAATTGTACCTGCTCCCCGTTCGGGAGGGCTTCCATGAAGGGAATCCATTCACCTCCCGAACTGGGGCCACCATGATGCCTCATTTAGAATGTTAGGTTAGAGCGTCCACACCTCGCTACATAGGTTTCAAACCGCAAAGGGAAACAATTAATGAGTGCTTCCCTGGGTGGCCGCCATTCATACAGATTAATGCCACGGGGGGAGAATTCGTGGATTTTTTCCCGATTCGTTCATCTCCCAAACGAGGACCTCCTCGGTGCCCCATTAGAACGTTCACACCAATCCATCAGAACATTCGCACTTGCAACATAAGTCTGAAACCGCAAGGGAAGTAATTAATTAGTGCTAACCTGGGTGGCTGCCATTTGGTATAGACCAACGCCGTCCAGGGGGAGCATTCGTTTCCCGAAAGGAGACGCTTCCATTTCTAGGTTTCACACAGGGACCTCACGAGTGGAGCCTGGTCGAGAAAGACACAGCTGTGAGGACCCCTGAGGTTGGTGGGGACACTTTTGGTGGCACGTGCTAGGATAGTGCGCTTGTCGGTGCCTGCAGGGACAGCTCTTTTTCCCGCTAGCAGGTTTTTCTGTGCCTGGGAGACAAAGGGACGGTCCCTATTTCTCCTGGGAAGTGGGCCCCCTGGTGGCTAGTGTGGGAAACCCTGTGTTCTCAGTGGCTTTGGGGACAAGGGGAACAAAGTCCCCAGGGAGGGGGAGGGTCTTGGGATGTGACTTGAATGTTTGTGTGGGAAACCCCTTGCACGGGGTTATGCATAAAAGCCGTGTGTGACCAATAAAATGTTCTTGTACCTCCAGGATTGTGTGCCATCCAGTTGTACTTTAAATGGTTCCTGACCAGCTGAAGGAAGGGAAATAGTGGAAGTAACCTTTCGGGCAGGGCTGGATTAACATAGGGGCTGATGGAGCTGCAGCTCCAGGCCAAGGCCCATGAAATAGGCCCATTGATTTAAAACAAAAAAAAAAAAAAAACATTTTACACACTACTCTTAGGGATTCCACCTGGCTTTTATTTTATTGGCACAGCCAGTATTTGAGGCTGCCTGTCTGGTGCAGTCATACTGGCAATACAAATGCCGGTATTTTTCTCAGTATAAACAGAGATTACAATTCAATACCAGCACCTGCCAGTAGGGGTCGCTGTGTGTGGAGAGAGGCAGGGATAGGAAGTTACAGCATATCCCTCCCTGCCTATCGATACTCACTGATCTGCAGGGGAGCAGCTACAGAGAGTCCAGACAGCAACCCCCACCCTGCAGAGACAGTTCACAGCTCAGGGAAGTGAGGTATGGGGGGAAAGGCTGCATGAGACACATTATGATAAAAGACACTGGGAGACATGGGGACACTGAGACACTAAGGGACATTGGGAGACATTATGACACAGACACTTGGGGACACAAAGACACATGGGGACAGAGTGTCCCCAGGTCTCTCAGACAGTGTCCCTGGTGTCTCCCAGTGCCCCCTAGTCTTTCAGTGTCCCCATGTCTCCCAGTGTCTCACTGTCCCCATGTCTTCCAGTGCCCCCTAGTCTCCCAGTACCTCCTAGTCTATCAGTGTCCCCATGTTTCCTAGTGCCCACATGTCTCCCAATGCCCCCATGTCTCCCAGTGCCCCAAGTGTCTCAATGCCCCATGTCTCCAAGCCAGTGTGCCTAGTGTCTGTGGCCCTGGTGTTTCAGTGTCCCCATGTCACCAAGTGCCCCCATGTCTCAATGCCCCCATGTCCCCCAGCCAGTGTCTCTAGTGTCTGTGTCCCCATGTCTTCAAGTGTTTCCATGTGTCCCAGCCAGTGTCCCCTAATCTCCCAGTGTCCCTGGTGTCTCCGTGTCCCCAGGTCTCCCCGTGTCCCCAGGTCTCCCCATGTTCCTAGTGGCATGGGGGCCCTGGGAGACATGGGGACATAGACACATGGGAATACTGGAGGACACAGGGAGACATGGGGCATTGAGACACTGTGATACATAGGGACACTGTGATACATAGGGTCACTGGGAGACATGTGGACATGACACTAGGGGACACTGGAAGACATGGGGCACTGAGACGCTGAGACATAGGAACACTGAGACCTGGAGTAATCGACACATGGGGGCACTGAGTCATGAGGGCACTGGGAGACATGGGGACACTGTGAGCAATCCATCTATACAGCAGAATCAAACCAAGTACCGTATATACTCGAGTATAAGCCGACCCGAATATAAGCCGAGACCCCTAATTTTACCCCCCAAAACTGGGAAAACTTATTGACTCGAGTATAAGACTAGGGTGGGAAATGCAGCAGCTACTGGTAAATTTCTGAATAAAATTAGATCCTAAAACAATTATATTAATTGAATATTTATTTACAGTGTGTGTATATAATGAATGCAGTGTGTGTGTATGAGTGCAGTATGAATGCAGTGTGTGTGTATGAGTGCAGTATGAGTGCATTGTGTGTGTATGAGTGCATTGTGTGTGTGTATATATTAATTGAATATTTATTTACAGTGTGTGTATATAATGAATGCAGTGTGTGCGTATGAATGCAGTGTGTGCGTATGAGTGCAGTGTATATGAGTGCAGTGCGTGTAAGAGTGCAGTGTGTATGAGTGCAGTGTGTGTGTATGAGTGCAGTGTGTGTGTGTATGAGTGCAGTGTGTGTGTGTATGAGTGCAGTGTGTGTGTGTATGAGTGCAGTGTGTGTGTGCAGTGTGAGTGCAGTGTGTGTGTATGAGTGCAGTGTGAGTACAGTGTGTGTGTATAAGTGCAGTGTGTGTATGAGTGCAGTCTGTATGAATGCAGTGTGTGTGTGAGTGCAGTGTGTGTGTATGAGTGCAGTGTGTGTGTATGAGTGCAGTGTGTGTATGAGTGCAGTGTGTGTGTATGAGTGCAGTGTGTGTATTGTGATGTAATTCCAGTAAAATACAAGTTTAGCAGGCTAAGATTGCCACAAGGCATATGTATGTATATGTGTTTGTAGTATCAGTTGGTTAATTACACGTAGCTAAGATACTGTCATCACTGTACTGACCAGGTGCAGGAATGTAAGAACTGGAATTACGCGTCCCTCTCCTTTGTATCAGATGAGCCACGTGGTTAGACCGGATGAATGAGTTTAGACTCTATTCATTAAATAGGTTAAGGGTATGTGTGGGTGTAGTTAATTGTGGGAGGAGCTACAGTGCTATATAAGGAATGTACTCTATGTATTCAGTACTCAGACTTTGCTGTATTTTGGTGAGGCTAGTCCCTCTGAGTCCCGATCGGTGATCCAATAAAGAATCTCTTCCTTCCTGAAGAAACCTGTGTCCATCTCTCTGTGCTTGGCTTCCGTCAGTTTCTCCGGTATCATTTGGTGCGTTGGCCGGGAAGCTCATCGTTCAACGGTAGCTGAGAGGCAGAGGCGTGAGACGGTCTATCTTTGCCCACGTTCTCTACGGCTGCACCCCTGAACTTCTGCGTGGACCTCCCTTCGTCTCGGCGCCACTGGTCTGTTGTCCAGGAGATCATCGGCCTCTACGTGAGAAGTGCTGGGGTGTCCCCGTCGATGAGTGTGAACTCAGGTTCAGGAACGAGGAGGTAAGATAACTGCTGTTTTAGACGGCAGGACCCGCTAGGGGTATACCGATTGTGCGGTAGGCCCAAAGGGGTTTTTGAATCTGTATCTGCCCCCTCTGTCGGAGGGAAGGAGCAAAGGCGCACCGCTCGATCGAACGCTCTTTAGTCAGACCGTTTGATTTGGTTAGTCAGGCGGGGTCCTGGTGTAAATAGCCCTAGCCGGACACCGGTGTCTTGTCTAGACTAGCGTTCTAGGGTGTATATTACGTTCGCTAGGTCGGAGGGACCGGGAGACTAAGCGGCGCCTGTGTAAATTCGGTTCGCTAGTTCTCATCCTATCTGGGCTAAGTGGGAAGGCGTGTAAATTTGGAACCCACTAGACTTTTGATAGTACGACTAAGAGGCGCCTGTGTAAATTCGGTTCTCTAGCTCGTTGTATAGTGCGACTAAGAGGCGTCTGTGTAAATTCGGTTCTCTAGCTCGCTATATATGTGGTGATTGGGCAGTGTGGCTAACCAAAACGGGTGTATATAGTTTTAGGTAGTCCATTCAAGGTACTGGCCAATAGTTTAGTTGGGAATTGTAAATGTGTTAACGATTGTTTTAGTAAAGTGTATATCTTGTTAGATAGCGCGAGCTCAGCCGTCTAGCGAGAGTGTTAATAGTGTGTTGCTGTATTATAGTGCACGGTACCATAACCCTGTATATTTACTGACATTATATAATAAGTACTAATCATTGTCGTCCATTGCATGTTTAACACCATAACCACTAATAATTGTATTGTGACCTTAACTTGTGCTTTGACCTATGCTAACCGTACTGTAACCGCTATTTGTAAAAGACGATGTTACTGGGGTGTGTTATAGACGGGTAATTCGTATATAGAGAATTATAGCGTGGGTGACTGTGTAGTTACGCCAAAGGGCATAATATTGATTATATAGTGACTGGTGTAGCAGCTGTGTGTGTACGGGAATTCCCTGAGTGTTTATTGTTATTGTGTACGTTTCACTTGGTAACCATACCACGTGGTGCTGTTGCCAGAGGAAACGGGTGTGACTGTTGAATAGTACGCGTGTATAGTAATCGTTGTCGACGACGTTCCACTGTTAAATATGGGCGCGTCGCAGTCAACGATTCCGGATCCCTTAGGATGTATGGTTAAGAATTTTAAAAAGGGATTCAAAGTTTGTGATTTTGGGGTTAAGATGTCCCCTGTACGTTTGGTCACTTTGTGCACTAGGGAGTGGCCTACTTTGGTTGCGGCATGGCCGCCACGTGGCAGTTTGGATCCAACTCTGGTACAGCGCTTACACGTGGCTGTATCAGGTAGGCCTGAACTTTACGGCCAGTTTCCTTATATTGATTGTTGGAGACAGGCCGTAAATGACTCGCCAAAATGGCTCCGGACATGCCACGAGGAACAGTGTCGCCTCATGGTAGCTAGGACTTGTTCGTCCACTAGGGCTGGTGTTAGGCCCATTTTGGACACGCCCCCTGAGTCCGAGATCCCTTTGCCGCCCCCTTACTTTCCGGTAAGAGGAAGTGACGCAAATACAGGAAGTCCTGTAACCCTTCCCTCATTACCCTCATCCACTTCCGCTTCCTCCTCCAGTACAGGATCCACCCCCCCTCGTACTAAATCTCCCCTTCCGGAACCAGAACCCACCCCCATTAGAAACGAATATCCTGATTTGGCGCCACTTCAGACTTCCGGTCAAGCTTCATCTAGCTCGGCCCGAAGTGTTCTATTCACTACCTTTTCCCAAAACCAACCTCCCACATCCCCATACCCTATATCTCCCCGACCGGAACCCATGACTGACGCTTCCCTACGTAGCCCCATCCAAACCCGACAGTTGACTGGTGCCCAACAATTAAAGCACTATCAGATGCCTCTTCGCTTAAATCCCGGGTCAGCTTATATCGATGCCGCAGGTCAAATGGCACACGCTGACCCTGTCTTCGTATATGTCCCTTTCACCACTACCGACCTTTTAAACTGGAAGACCCATAATTCCTCGTATACTGAGAAACCACAAGCCATGACTGATCTGTTCACCTCAATAGTACAGACACATAATCCGACATGGGCTGATTGCCAGCAGTTATTAATGACTTTATTTAACAATGAGGAAAGGACAAGAATAAATCAAGCAGCCATTAAAGCATTAGAGGATAGAGCCCGTGCTTTGAACCAAGCTAATCCAGCAGCATGGGCCGCAACACATTATCCCAACACTGATCCCGATTGGAACGTAAATGGTGCTGATATGGTTCAACTCAGAGCCTATAGAGACGCTATAATTGCTGGCATGAAAGCCGGAGGAAAGAAAGCCATTAACATGTCGAAGACAGTTGAGGTGATCCAGAAAAGCGATGAAGCGCCCAGTGTCTTTTATGACCGATTATTGGAGGCGTACCGCTTGTACACCCCCTTTAATCCGGAAGACGCAGACAATTCCCGAATGGTTAACTCCGCCTTTGTCAGCCAAGCTTACGGAGATATTAAGCGCAAGCTACAAAAGTTAGAAGGGTTTGCAGGTATGTCAATCTCCCAACTAATGGAGGTAGCTAATAAGGTCTATATGAATAGGGAAACAGAAAGCAAGAAAGAGGAGGAGCGCAAGATGCGTAAAAAGGCTGATATGCTAGCGGTAGCGATCGCAGGCGTAGATAAACGGGGCCCAGATAGAGGCAATAATAGATGGAGTAGGGAGCCTTTGAGTAGGGATCAGTGTGCGTATTGCAAGGAAGAAGGGCATTGGAGGAACGAATGTCCGCAAAGAGAGCAGTACGAGAGAGACCAACCCAGGGCAGGCTACGGAAACTTTAGAGGCAGAGCGAGAGGTAGAGGAGGTCCCGGAGGGAGTAATGGTTATAGAGGGAGTAATGGGAACAGAGGAAGTGTTAGGGAAGACAGGTATATTCCAGCAGCGCAAAGGTCTCGCGATAGAGAAGGTAGGGACTTTGTAGGATTGGCTGACACGGTCATGGAGGACTATTGATACCGACCGGGCTCCATCCCCCTTGGTCGAGCGGAGCCTATGGTCGATGTATCAATAGGGGGGAAAAGGAGTGCGTTCATGATCGACACTGGTGCTGAACATTCAGTGGTGACTAATCTAGTTGCTCCTCCATCTGGAAGGACTATTACTGTGATAGGAGCAACTAGAAGAAGTGCTGAAAGACCGGTTCTTAAAAGTCGACTCTGTACATTGGGAGGCCACGTAGTAAAACACCAATTCCTTTATATGCCTGAATGTCCAGTCCAATTGCTGGGACGTGATATGCTATCCAAATTACAAGCGCAGATTACGTTCCTACCAGATGGAACAACATCTTTAAAGTTTAATGGACCTTCAGGTATTATGACTTTATCCGTACCAAAGGAAGAAGAGTGGCGACTTTATACAGTGTTGACTAGCCAAAACCCTAGGAGTGATGAGACATTGTTTAACATACCAGGAGTTTGGGCAGAGAACAACCCACCAGGACTGGCCCGCAATATTCCACCAATAAAAATTGAACTGAAACATGGGGTTTATCCAGTGAGCCTAAGACAATATCACATTCCGCAGAAGGCTAAGAAGAACATCCAATCCTATCTGGATAAGTTCATACGGTATGGTATCCTAAAATTCTGTACTTCCCCCTGGAACACCCCATTGCTGCCTGTTCAAAAGCCCGGCACAGATGAGTATCGACCTGTGCAGGACTTAAGAGCAGTCAATGATGCGGTTGTTAGCATACATCCAGTTGTACCCAATCCATATAACCTGCTTGCTTTAATTCCGGGCGGGGCTACTTACTTCACAGTCTTAGATCTCAAAGATGCCTTCTTTTGCCTCCGAATTGCCGCAGAAAGTCAATGTATTTTCGCTTTCCAATGGGAGAACGCTGTAACGGGCTCAAAACGCCAAATGACTTGGACAAGACTGCCCCAAGGGTTTAAAAATTCACCTACCCTATTTGGTTCAGCCCTAAGTCAAGATCTATTGGATTTCGAGTCCATCCCAGGAGAGTGTGTATTGTTACAATATGTAGATGACTTGTTGATAGCAGCAGTTACAAAAGAAATCTGTCAGCAAGCAACGCACGATCTACTACACATTCTCTGGAAGGCAGGATACAAGGTGTCTAGAAAGAAGGCTCAGTTGTGTTTGCCAACTGTCAAGTATCTAGGATTCCATATCTCTGAAGGTCAAAGAATTATGGGGCCAGAGAGAAAAGAAGCTGTCTGCCAAATACCAATACCCAAGAATAGAAGACAAGTGCGAGAATTCTTGGGGGCAGCAGGCTTCTGTAGGATATGGATTCCCAGTTATGCGATACTAGCAAAACCTCTGTACGCAGCTATCAAAGGTACAGAGCACGACCCCTTCTTATGGACCCAAGAACAGCAAACGGCATTTGAAGATGTGAAGAAGGCTTTGATGAGTGCCCCAGCATTAGGTCTACCTGATCACACACGACCATTCTACTTATATGTACACGAGCAAAGAAGAATGGCTGTGGGAGTATTGACACAGTACTTGGGATCATGGCAAAGACCTGTTGCCTACATGTCTAAGCAACTGGATGCAGTGGCCAGCGGACTTCCACCTTGTCTAAGAGCCGTAGCTGCAGCCGCCCTGCTAGTAGCTGAAGCCGATAAACTCACTCTGGGTCAAGAACTTTATGTACGAGTCCCACATGCAGTACAGACGTTGTTGGATTACAAAGGAAATCATTGGTTTAGTAATAGCCGTATGACCAAGTATCAAGCAATGTTGTGTGAAAACCCAAGAGTGCATTTAGAGACTGTAAACACCTTAAATCCAGCTACCCTTTTGCCACAACCTACTGAAAGTCAACATGATTGTTTGGAAGTAATGGATGAAGTATTCTCAAGTAGACCAGATCTTCGTGATTTTCCCATCCAGAACCCCGATGTTCAATATTACACCGACGGCAGTAGTTATGTGAAAGAAGGGATCCGCTATGCAGGATATGCAGTGACAACAATAGACAAGGTGATAGAAGCTCGGCCACTGGCGAAAGGAACATCAGCACAAAAGGCAGAATTAATAGCACTAACACGAGCGTTACAATTGGCTGAAGGTTTAAGAGTAAATATCTATACGGACTCTAAGTATGCGTTTTTAACCACTCATGCCCACGGAGCTTTGTATAAAGAAAGAGGACTACTGAATTCAGAAGGCAAAGAAATCAAGTACGCAGCTGAAATCCTACAACTATTGGAAGCAGTGTGGGAGCCGAAAGAAGTCGGTATCATACATTGTCGAGCGCATCTGAGAGGAGATGGTGATGTAACCAAGGGAAATCGGATGGCAGATAGTGCAGCTAAGCGTGCTGCTGAATCAGGAAGACAGGAGTATGTAGGGCATATAGCTGCTCTTATACCAACTCCACTGTCCCAATGGACTCCAGTTTATACAGCTCAAGAAGAGGAGTGGTTAAAGACTGAACCGGGAAAGTATCTGGAGAACAAGTGGTATCAGCTAGAAGATGGAAGAATAGTTATACCAGCATCGCTAGCGGTAGAAATTGTCCAAAATTATCACAACGGGACACATTCTGGGAGAGACAGTACTGAAGAATCTCTTAGAAAACATTTCTACATACCAAGATTGTCCAACTTGACTCAGGCCATTGTACGCAGATGTGTAACGTGTGCTAAGAATAATGCAAGACAAGGACCAGTAAAGCCACCAGGAGTTCAGTTTATGGGGGGACTCCCCATGTCCGATCTACAAATAGACTTTACAGTGATGCCTAAATCGGGTGGACATCGTTACCTGCTGGTAATTGTGTGCACCTATTCAGGCTGGGTAGAAGCATGTCCTACTCGTACAGAGAAAGCAGGAGAAGTTGTGAGATTCCTGCTACGAGAAATAATACCCCGATATGGACTACCCTGTTCTATAGGATCGGACAATGGTCCAGCTTTTGTTCACCAGTGCCTACAACAACTGACTCATATGCTTGGTATAAAGTGGAGGCTTCATACTGCATATAGACCCCAGAGTTCTGGTAAGGTAGAGAGAATGAATAGAACTATAAAGAACCAGTTGGCTAAAATGTGTCAGGAAACCCAACTTAAGTGGAACGTTCTCTTACCCATAGCTTTATTGCGAATCCGCAGTACCCCTACCAGAAGGATGGGCCTCTCTCCTTTTGAAATCATGTATGGGCGACCACCTCCCGTACTTGGTAACTTAAGGGGGGACTTGAGTCAGTTGGGAGAAGGAATTACCCGGCAGCAGGTTGTAGAGTTGGGTAAGACTATGGAGGAGGTACAGAAATGGGTACAAGATAGATTACCTGTGAATATTTATCCCCCTGTTCATAGTTATCATCCAGGAGATCAAGTGTGGATTAAAGAGTGGAATAATGTACCGTTAGGGCCCAAGTGGAGAGGTCCTTATGTTGTTCTTTTGTCTACCCCTACAGCAATAAAAGTAGCAGAAGTGACTCTGTGGATACATCACTCCAGGGTTAAACCAGCAGCAGTCGATTCTTGGCAAGTTACAGCAGATCCAGAGAATCCCTGCAAGATCCGGTTAAAACGCACTACTCAGTCGGAGTAACGAGGAATTATTGTGGATTACAAATTTTATTGTTACAGGTGTGAGTGAGAAGGCCATAATAAAGCCTGTCCGCTTACCATCACATAGTGTATAAGCCAGGAAAGTCTCGAAGGGACACCTGTGAAGATGAGCAGAACTCCATTCCCTGCAGCCCCTCACATCCTGGAAGCTGAGGCGCCATCGCACGGACGAAGACTGAGGATGACGGCGAAAGATGTGCTTTTGATAGTGTTTATTTATATGTGTTTTTATATTCAGGAAGGTAGAGGTACCGACACTCCTAGCTGTGAGGTATGCATTAAGACTACGAGAACAGGTAACCATATTTCCCAAACCCTAATTTGGCATTCACAATACGAATGTAAAGGAGATGTATCGAGATGTAGATACTTAAATATAGATTATAGTGTGTGCCATTTAGGAGTAGGAGAACCTAAGTGCTTCAGTCCGGAGTATCAGCCTCGTACAATTTGGTTGACTCTCAGGAATGGAGATCCTCAGGGGACCCTAATTAATAAAACGGTGTTAGAATCCGTACATTCTTCGGGTGTTCTGCTATTTGATGCGTGTAAAGCGATATCGAGTGGTAGAAAGCCGTGGAATGTATGTGGGGATCTTAGATGGGAGAGGACGTATGGGTCTAACGATAAATATATTTGTCCCAGTAGCAAAAATAAATATGTAAGTCCTAGATGCCCAAATAGAGATTATAACTTTTGCCCATATTGGTCTTGTGTGGGGTGGGCAACTTGGGGACAGACAGTAGACAAAGACATGATAGTGACTAAGTTGCCGACTAGCCCTTATTGTAAGTCTATGGAATGCAACCCAGTCCATATACTCATTAATAACCCCGACAAGTTCTTAGATAAGTATGGAAATTTATTTGGGTTTCAAATATACGGGACGGGTTTAGATCCTGGGACATTATTGTTTATAGGAATAGAGACTGATACGGTATCCTCCCAGACTCATCAAGTATACCATTCCTTTTACGAAGAGATGAGTATAGATAATAAGATCCCCCATAATGCTAAAAACCTGTTCATCGATTTAGCTGAAAGTATTGCCGGTAGTCTTAATGTTACCAACTGCTATGTGTGTGGAGGTACTAACATGGGAGACCAATGGCCTTGGGAAGCAAAGGAGGTAATGTCCGGTTCTGAGGCAGTTGACCAATTAATATCTACACAAGCCGATTATCATATGAGTGTTAGAGGTAAATCTGAGTGGAGATTAAAGACCTCCATCATAGGTTATGTTTGCATAGCAAGGAAAGGAATAATGTATAATACTTCTGTAGGAGAATTAACTTGTCTAGGGCAAAAAGCTTATGATGATGATACAAAGAATACAACTTGGTGGTCGGCTTCAAATGTCTCAGAACCATCTAACCCGTTTGCTAGATATGCCAATTTAAAGGATGTGTGGTTTGATCTATCCATCACATCTACTTGGAGAGCCCCAGCAAATTTGTACTGGATCTGTGGTAAGAAAGCCTATTCGGAGCTGCCACAGGACTGGGAAGGGGCATGTGTGTTGGGTATGCTCAAACCATCCTTCTTCTTGTTACCGATTGAAACAGGTGAGACTTTAGGTGTTAAAGTGTATGATGTGAATCATAGGAAGAAAAGGGGACCCATAGAGATAGGCGCCTGGGAAGATGATGAATGGCCTCCCCAGCGTATTATAGATTACTATGGGCCAGCCACGTGGGCTGAGGATGGTACCTTTGGTTATAGAACCCCTATTTATATGCTCAACCGTATTATAAGATTACAGGCGGTGGTTGAGATTATCACAAATGAGACATCACAAGCGCTCAATCTTCTAGCGAAGCATAACACCAGGATGAGGACAGCAGTCTACCAAAATAGATTAGCCTTGGATTACCTTTTGGCAGTAGAGGGAGGTGTATGTGGGAAGTTTAACCTAAGTAATTGCTGTCTTCAAATAGATGACGAAGGGCAAGCAATAGCTGAGCTTACTAGCCATATGGTTAAACTAGCGCATGTGCCTACTCAGGTATGGAAAGGGTACAATCCAAGTAGTTGGTTTGGTAGCTGGTATGAGTGGTTTGGAGGGCTTAAGGCAGTGGTAGGTGGAGTCCTACTGATTTTACTGTTGTGTCTACTCCTACCGTGTCTTATACCCTTAGTAGTTAGGTCTGTGCAAAGCCTGATAGGAAGTATAGCAGAGAGGAAGGCTGCTGCACAGATAATGGCGATATATAAGTATAAGGCTCTAGATCAGGGAGAACCAATGCAAGAAGATGAATGTTGAAGATTCACATCATAAGATAAGTCTGGTCTGGTTCATGGTAACCTGAGGTATATGCAAACCAAGGTTAAGTGATGCCTCAAGTAATTGTGAAATATCAGAGGCATCAAAGGGGGGAATGTGATGTAATTCCAGTAAAATACAAGTTTAGCAGGCTAAGATTGCCACAAGGCATATGTATGTATATGTGTTTGTAGTATCAGTTGGTTAATTACACGTAGCTAAGATACTGTCATCACTGTACTGACCAGGTGCAGGAATGTAAGAACTGGAATTACGCGTCCCTCTCCTTTGTATCAGATGAGCCACGTGGTTAGACCGGATGGATGAGTTTAGACTCTATTCATTAAATAGGTTAAGGGTATGTGTGGGTGTAGTTAATTGTGGGAGGAGCTACAGTGCTATATAAGGAATGTACTCTATGTATTCAGTACTCAGACTTTGCTGTATTTTGGTGACGCTAGTCCCTCTGAGTCCCGATCGGTGATCCAATAAAGAATCTCTTCCTTCCTGAAGAAACCTGTGTCCATCTCTCTGTGCTTGGCTTCCGTCAGTTTCTCCGGTATCAGTATGAGTGCAGTGTGTGTATGAGTGCAGTGTGTGTGTATGAATGCAGTGTGTGTGTATGAATGCAGTGTGTGAGTGCAGTGTGTGTATATGAATGAAATGTGAGTGTGTGTGTGATGCAGTTTGTGTATGTGTTGGTGGGGGTGGGCATTTTGATTGTTATATTTAATTATTTTATTAATTATTATTTTTTTTAATATTATTATTTTTTTTTATTATTATTATAATTTTTTAAGTCCCCCCTCCCTGCTTGCTAGCTGGCCAGGGAGGGGGGCTCTTACTCCCTGGTGGTCCAGTGGCATTGGTAGTTCAGTGGGGGGGAGAGGGGGGCTGTCAGAGCTGTAACTTACCTGTCCTGCAGCTCCAGTCAGCTCCCTCCTCCTCCGCGCCGTCCGGTCAGCTCTTCTGTCAGCTCACACTGTAAGTCCGCGGCTCTCGCGAGATTTACACTGGGAGCTGACAGAGGTGCTGAACGGACGGCGCGGAGGAGGAGGGAGCTGACTGGAGCTGCAGGACAGGTAAGTAACGCTCTCTGCAGCCCCCACAGCCCCAGTCTGTATTATGGCAATGCAAATTGCCACAATACAGACTATTGACTCGAGTATAAGCCGAGTTGGGGTTTTTCAGCACATTTTTTGTGATGCTCGAGTATATGCGGTAGTTTTTTTGGTGATTTTACAGCATTTTCTTTTATGGTTTGTCTTATGTTACTCCTTGTGATTTACGTCATGTGATGTCACCCATACATAATTAATTATGCAAATCAGTAAGGCCGGTATGTTTTTCCAAGAAAGGTGACAACCCTAACTACTTTTCACATACTCTTGCTTAAGTATTGAAACTTAAGAGGGATGAATGGGAACAAAACTTGTGTGGACTGGCTGACAATAAAATGAGTTTAGGTAATGCAGACGTTGGTCTCTCTAACACTGTGGCATGTTCCCTTTCTTCTACACTCACTACATACACCTTTACTCTGTCCCAGACTATATACCATGAGCTTCTGCCTCCTAGTAAGAAGGTAAGGAGACAAGTGGACCAGCGAATACTAGGAGACAGTCCTTAGAAAGCGCTGAGCAAGCGCATCATTAGGCACATTTATGCCATGCTCAGGGTGCTGTCTGCATAGTATGCCCTTAGTTGGCCAGCTGCATGATTGGCAGGAATTCATGCCAGGCTGGCCTTCCAATTCTTTGGGCAGACATGTCCTCTTTTTGTGGCAGGTTATGTGATTTGTGTCAGTGGCACACCCTTTTACCGTGCCCATTGACTTCCTGCTTGACTAAATACTGCTGTTAGGGGTTATGGATTTACTTGAAAGATGAAAACATAAATTAGAGGGAGATTAGCATAGGGTATGTGTTTTCTTATAGCTGCTGTTTTCTTTCTCTCCAGCACCCTTTCTCTCCATCAGATACATGACGCTTGGGAGTGTTTTAGTGTTTTTGGTCGATATGATTCTGTAATTAGGCCCGTCATAATTGTCAGCACCAGGCCCACTGGACTGTCAATCTGGCCCTGCTTTCGGGTTACCCGTTATCCGCTACATTCATCCCCCTCATGTAACAATAGTGTAGGTAGTGTTCATCCCCCTCATATAACAATCTATAGGTAGCGTTCATCCCCTTCATATAACAATCTATAGGTAGTGTTCATCCCCTTCATATAACAATCTATAGGTAGTGTTCATCCCCCTCATATAACAATCTATAGGTAGCGTTCATCCCCCTCATATAACAATCTATAGGTAGCGTTCATCCCCCTCATATAACAATCTATAGGTAGTGTTAATCCCCCTAATATAACAATCTATAGGTAGTGTTCATCCCCCTCATATAACAATCTATAGGTAGTGTTCATCCCCCTCATATAACAATCTATAGGTAGTGTTCATCCCCCTCATATAACAATCTATAGGTAGTGTTCATCCCCCTCATATAACAATCTATAGGTAGTGTTCACCCCCCTCATATAACAATCTATAGGTAGTGTTCATCCCCTTCATATAACAATCTATAGGTAGTGTTCACCCCCCTCATATAACAATCTATAGGTAGTGTTCATCCCCCTCATATAACAATCTATAGGTAGTGTTCATCCCCTTCATATAACAATCTATAGGTAGTGTTCACCCCCCTCATATAACAATCTATAGGTAGTGTTCATCCCTCTCATATAACAATCTATAGGTGGTGTTCATCCCCCTCATATAACAATCTATAGGTAGTGTTCATCCCCCACATATAACAATCTATAGGTAGTGTTTATCCCCCTCATATAACAATCTATAGTTAGCGTTCATCCCCCTCATATAACAATCTATAGGTAGCATTCATCCCCCTCATATAACAATCTATAGGTAGTGTTCACCCCCCTCATATAACAATCTATACACAGTGTTCATCCCCCTCATATAACAATCTATAGGTAGTGTTTATCCTCTCTGTTATGGATTTCTTACACTCCAGCTGAGTAAATCCCTGCAGCAGAGGCGGCTCTAGACTTTATGAGGCCTTAGGCGAAATGCAAACATGAGGCCCCACTAACAAAAAGGTGTCACATATACACATTGATGCACTGTCTACCGGTGTATTTGCCTGAGAGTGTGTCTGACAGAGAGTATCCTTGTGTGTGTGAATGTATGTCTCTGTGATACCGGAGAAACTGACGGAAGCCAAGCACAGAGAGATGGACACAGGTTTCTTCAGGAAGGAAGAGATTCTTTATTCGATTCACCGATCGGGACTCAGAGGGACTAATGTCACCAAAAAACAGCAAAGTCTGAGTCCTGATCATACAGTGTAGGTCCCTTATAAAGGCATGTAGCTCCTCCCATAATCAGTTCAACCTACACATACTCTTATCTAATCAACTGAATAGAGACTAAATTCCTGTTTGACCACATGGCTTGCCCAGCACAATGGAGGAGGGGAAATAGTCGTATATCCTGTATTCCTACTTATGCTCCTTACACTACTGATTGTATCTTAGCTACGTGTAACTGACTTAACTGGTACATCAACATATGCAAATGCACATACCACGTGGCAATCTTGTCCTAGTAAATTTATTTTTACTGATATTCCACCACATTCCCCCCTTTGATGCTTCTGATATTTCATATTTCCAGATGCATCACTTAACCATAGTTTGCATATACCTCAGGTTGCTATGAACCAGATCAGACTTTGCGACTAATGACATGAATCCCTCAACATTCCTCTTCCAGCACTAGTTCTCCCTGATTTAGAGCCTCATATCTATATATGGCCATTATTTGTGCAGCAGCCTTTCTCTCTGCTATATTCTCTATAATGCTCTGCACAGACCTAACTACCAAAGGAATCAGACATGGTAGGAGAAGGCACAGCATCAAAATTAGCATGACTCCACCTACCAATGCCTTAAGTCCTCCAAACTGCTCATACCAATTACCAAACCAACTACTTGGATTATACCCTTTCCATACCTGGGTAGGCACATGCGCTAGTTTAACCATATGGCTAGTAAGCTCAGCTATTGCTTGCCCTTCATCATCTATTTGAAGACAACAATTGCTTAGGTTAAACTTCCCACATACACCTCCCTCTACTGCCAATAGGTAATCCAAGGCTAATCTATTGTGGTAAACGGCTGTCCTCATCCTAGTATTATGTTTCGCTAGGAGATTGAGCGCTTGTGATGTCTCATTGGTAATTATCTCAACCACTGCCTGTAACCTTATAATGTGGTTGAGCATATATATTGGGGTTCTATATCCGAAAGTACCATCTTCTGCCCAAGTGGCTGGCCCATAATAATCTATGATACGCTGGGGAGGCCATTCATTATCTTCCCAGGTACCTATCTCTAGGGGTCCCCTTTTCTTCCTATAATTCACATCATATACTTTAACTCCCAAAGTCTCTCCTGTTTCAATAGGCAACAAGAAGAAGGATGGTTTGAGCATACCTAACACACATGCCCCTTCCCAGTCCTGTGGTAACTCCGAATAGGCCTTCTTACCACAGATCCAGTACAAATTTGCTGGGGCTTTCCAACTAGATGTGATAGATAGATCAAACCACACGTCCTTTAAATTGGCATAACTTGCAAATGGGTTAGGTGGTTCTGAGACATTTGAAGCCGACCACCAGGTTGTATTCTTTGTAGTATCATCATAAGCTTTTTGCCCTAGACAAGTTAGTTCTCCTACAGATGTGTTAAACATTATTCCTTTTCTTGCTATGCAAACATAACCTATAATGGAGGTCTTTAATCGCCACTCAGATTTACCTCTAACACTCATTTGATAATCGGCTTGAGAAGATGTTATCTGTTCAATTGTCTCAGAACCAGAATACATTACCTCCTTTGCTTCCCAGGGCCATTGGTCTCCCATATTAGTACCTCCACACAGGGGCGGACTGAGAACCCTCAGGGCCCCCGGGCAAAATAAATCAAGGGCCCCCTTACAGGCCCCACCCATACTCCGCAGCAAGCGCCACCCATGTCCCACCTCCATGCACTGCCTCCAGCCACACCCTACACAATCTTTAGACACAAGGAACAAAAGTGCAATAATCCCTTCAAGGCCCCAGTAGAGACTACAATTGAGGGCTAATGGGCGATGGAGGGGGGTCTTTCTAGCAGAGGCTATCTCAGTGTCCTTTAGAGAGTGTGTTAGAAAGAATCCCCTCCAGGCCCTATTAGAGACTACAATGGAGTCTAATAGGCTTGGAAGGGGGTCTTTCTAACAGAGGCCATCTCAGTGTCCCTGCTGGAAACAGTCGCCTCCAGGCCCCAGTAGAGACTACAATTGAGGGCTAATGGGCCATGGAGGGGGGGAGCATTCTAGCAGAGGCTATCTCAGTGTCCTTTAGAGAGTGTGTTAGAAAGAATTTCCTCCAGGTCCCATTAGAGACTACAATGGAGTCTAATGGGGCCTGGAGGGGGGTCTCTCCAACACTCTGGTTCCTATTCACAATATAGCAACACAACATAGCTGATACCTAGGCAAAGTTGGCTCCTCTTACCTTAATTACTGTTGCTGGCTGGCAGTCTGTGGGCTTGCTGGAAGGCTGTGGGCTTACTGGCTGCGGCTGGCAGGCTGTGGGCTTGCTGGCAGGCTGTGGGCTTGCTGGCTACTGCCGGCAGGCTGTGGGCTTGCTGGCTGCGGCTGGCAGGCTGTGGGCTTGCTGGCTGCGGCTGGCAGGCTGTGGCTTGCTGGCTGTGGCTTGCTGGCTGCGGTTGGCAGGCTGTGGGTTTGCTGGCTTTAAGTCTAACTGGTGGCCTGTAGGCTGGCTGGCTGTCTACTGGCCAGCCTGTGGGCTGGCTGGCCTGTGGGTTGGCTGGCTTGCTGGCTACTGGGGCACTCGTAGATTATTTAAAGAAATAATCCATGCACAATAACCACTACTACTCTGTGTAGTCGTTATGGTGCCAGGAGGGCCGGGCCCCCCTCCCAGAGTAAGTAGTCAAACCGTTTAAGAACAGTTTGACAACTTACCTGGGGTCTGCTGGGATATGAGGCTGTAGTAGGGTATAGGAGCAGTGGTGCAATGTGTAAGGGGTGCAGTGTGTGTGAAAGGTTCAATGTGTGTGAGGGGGTGTAGTGTGTGAATGTGTAGGGTGTGTGGGGCAATGTGTGTACGAGGGGGCTGTGTATGTGTGTGGCAATGTTAGTATGGGGGGCTGTGTGTGTATGGGTGGGCAGTGTATGTGTGTGTGTGTGTGTGAGGCAATGTGTGTAAATGTGTATGTGTGTGTGGGGGCAGTGTGTGTGTATGGGGGGCAGTGTGTGAATGTGTATGGTGTGTGGGGGCAGTGTGTTTATGGGGCTAAAGTTCACTCTCACCACTGCGACCACCAGGAATACCTGGTGGTCACAGTGTTGAGAGTGAACTCTAGCCCGTAGCTCCAGGGCTAGAGTTTACTCTCGCAAGAGCCGTAACGTTGCCGTGGTAACCGCGGCAACGATCTGTGCTCGCGCAAGAAGGACCCAGAGGAGCTGCAGGCTGAGCTCCCGGGTCCTCTCTTCCTCCCTCCCCTGCCGGCTGCCCGCACGGTGCCTGCGGACAGGGGAGGGGGCAATTGCCCTCCTCTTACTCCCCCCTCCCCCTCTTCTTACCCCCCTCCCCCTCTTCTTACTCCCACTCTCTTCTTACCCCCTTCTTACTCTCCCCCTCTTCTTACTCCCCCCTCCCCCTTCTTACTCTCCCTCCCTCTTCTTACCCCCTCCCTCTTCTTACCCCCCCTCCCTCTTCTTACCCCTCCTCTCTTCTTACCCCCCTCCCTCCTCTTACCCCCCTCCCCCTCTTCTTACCCCCCTCCCTCTCTCTTTTTACCCCCCCTACTCCCCTCTCTCTTTTTACCCCCTCCCTCTTTTAACCCCCCCTCCCTCTCTCTTTCTTTTACCCCCCCTCTCTCTTTCTTTTAACCCCCCCCTCCCTCCCTCTCTCTTTTTACCCCCTCCCCGTAGCGTGGCCGAGCTGCTCTGCATCCGCGGTGCCGGCCGGATTGATAGGAAGGTGCACACACACTGAGTGTGCACCTTCCTGTCAGTCCGGCCGGGTACAGGAAACAGAAACTCCTGTTCCGCGGAACAGGAGTTTCTGTTTCCTGTACCCGGCCGGACTGAAAGGAAGGTGCACACTCAGTGTGTGTGCACCTTCCTATCAATCCGGCCGGCACCGCGGACGCAGAGCAGCTCGGCCACGCTACGGGGAGGGGAGGTGAGAAGCTGCAGCCGCCTGAGCGCTCTTAAGAGAGCGCTCAGGCGGCTGCAGCATTTAAAGGGGCGGCCGGGCCCCCTGATGGCGGGCCCCCCTCCCGGCCGGGCCCTCGGACCATGTCCGAAGTGCCCGACCGGTCAGTCCGCCCCTGCCTCCACACACATAGCAGTTGGTCACATTAAGACTACCAGCAATACTCTCGGCTAGATCAATAAACAGGTTCTTAGCATTATGGGGGATCTTATTTTCTACACTCATCTCTTCATAAAAAGAATGGAAAACCCGATGAGTTTGGGATGCTACGGTATCGGTCTCTATCCCTATAAATAATTTTGTCCCAGGATCCAAACCCGTCCCATATATCTGGAACCCAAATAAGTTACCAAACCTATCTAAAAATTGTTCAGGATTATTAATAAGTATGTGGACTGGGTTACACTCCATAGACTTACAATACGGTTTGGTAGGCAACTTAGTAACAATCATATCCTTATCTACTGTCTGTCCCCAAGTTGCCCACCCCACACAAGACCAATATGGGCAATAATTATAATCCTTATCTGGGCATTTTGGACTTACGTACTTATTTTTACTACTGGGACAAATATACTTATCGTTAGACCCATACGTTCTCTCCCACTTAAGATCCCCACATACATTCCACGGTTTTCTACCACTTGATATCGCCTTACATGCATCAAATAGCAGAACACCCGAAGAATGTACGGTTTCTAATACTGTTTTATTTATTAGGGTCCCCTGTGAGTCTCCATTCCGGAGGGTCAACCAAATTGTACGGGGTTGATACTCTGGATTGAAGCACTTATGTTCGCCTACTCCTAAATGGCATACACTATACTCTATACCTAAGTATCTACACCTTGATACATATCCTTTACATTCATATTGTGAATGCCAAATTAGGGTCTGGGAAATATGATTACCTGTTATAGTAGTCTTAATGCAAACCTCACAGCTAGGTGTGTCGGTACCTCTACCTTCCTGAATAATAAAAAACATAAAAATACACATTATCAAGAGCGCTTCTTTCGACGTCTTCATCCTCAGTCTTCGTCCGTGCAATGGCACTTCAGCTTCCAGGATGTAAGGGCTGCAAGGAATGGAGTTCTGCAGGTCCTCTCTTCCCTTCACAGAGGTCCCTTCGAGACACCCTGGCTATGTCACATGGGTGAGTGGTCTGGCTTTATTATGGCCGACAAAACACTCACTTACTGATCTCTTTAAACACACTTGTAATCCCAATATCTCCTCGTGTAGCTTGCCAAGAATCTACTGCTGCTGGTTTAACCCTGGAGTGATGAATCCACGGAGTCACTTCAGCCACCTTTATTGCTGTAGGGGTGACAAAAGAACAACATAAGGACCCCTCCACTTAGGCCCTAACGGTATACTGTTCCACTCTTTAATCCACACTTGATCTCCTGGATGATAGCTATGAACAGGGGGATAAATATTCACAGGTAATCTATCTTGTACCCATTTCTGTACCTCCTCCATAGTTTTACCCAACTCTACAACCTGCTGCTGGGTAATTCCTTCTCCCAACTGACTCAAATCCCCCCTTAAGTTACCAAGTACGGGAGGTGGATGCCCATACATGATTTCAAAAGGTGAGAGACCCATTCTTCTGGTAGGTGTACTACGAATACGTAACAGAGCTATAGGCAAAAGAACATTCCACTTAAGTTGAGTTTCTTGACACATCTTTGCCAATTGGTTCTTAATAGTTCTGTTCATCCTTTCCACTTTCCCAGAACTCTGAGGTCTATACTTCCACTTAATACCTAGCATATGAGTCAGTTGTTGTAGGCACTGGTGAACAAAGGCTGGACCATTATCCGATCCTATAGAACATGGTAGTCCATATCGGGGTATTATTTCTCGCAACAGGAATCGTACAACTTCTCCTGCTTTCTCTGTACGAGTAGGACATGCTTCTACCCAGCCTGAATAGGTACACACAACTACTAGTAGGTAGCGATGTCCACCGGATTTAGGCATTACCGTATAGTCTATTTGAAGATCGGACATAGGGAGTCCCCCCCATATACTGGACTCCCGGTGGTTTCACTGGTCCTTGCTTTGCGTTATTCTTAGCACATATTACACATCTTCGTACAATGGCTTGAGTCAAGTTGGACAATCTTGGTATGTAGAAATGTTTTCCGAGAGATTCTTCCATACTATCTCTTCCAGAATGTGTCCTGTTGTGATAGTTCTGGACAATTTCTACAGCTAGTGATGCTGGAATGACTATTCTTCCATCTTCTAACTGATACCATTTGTTCTCCAGGTATTTCCCAGCTTCTGTCTTTAACCACTCTTCTTCTTGAGCTGTATAAACTGGAGTCCATTGAGACAGTGGAGTCGGTATAAGTGCAGCTATATGTTCCACATATTCCTGTCTTCCTGATTCAGCGGCACGCTTAGCTGCATTATCTGCCATCCGATTTCCTTTGGTTACGTCACCATCTCCTTTCAGATGCGCCCGACAATGTATAATACCAACTTCTTTCGGTTCCCACACGGCTTCCAGTAGTTGCAATATTTCAGCTGCGTACTTAATTTATTTACCCTCTGAATTCAATAGTCCTCTTTCTTTATACAAAGCTCCATGGGCATGAGTGGTTAAAAACGCATACTTGGAGTCCGTGTAGATGTTCACTCTTAAACCTTCTGCCAATTGTAATGCTCGTGTTAGTGCAATTAATTCTGCCTTCTGTGCCGATGTTCCTTTTGACAATGGCCGAGCTTCTATCACCTTGTCTATGGTAGTCACTGCATATCCTGCATAGCGAATCCCTTCTTTCACATAACTACTGCCGTCCGTATAATACTGGACATCAGGGTTCTGGATAGGAAAATCACGAAGGTCCGGTCTACTTGAGAACACTTCATCCATCACCTCCAGGCAATCATGTTGACTCTCAGTAGGTTGTGGCAAAAGGGTAGCTGGATTCAAGGTATTAACAGTCTCTAAATGCACTCTTGGGTTTTCACACAACATAGCTTGATACTTAGTCATGCGGCTATTACTAAACCAATGATTGCCTTTATAGTCTAGCAACGTTTGTACTGCGTGCGGGACTCGCACGTAGAGTTCCTGACCCAGAGTGAGCTTATCAGCTTCGGCTACCAGCAGGGCGGCGGCAGCTACAGCTCTTAGACAAGGTGGAAGACCACTGGCCACTGCATCCAGTTGTTTGGACATATATGCAACAGGTCTTTGCCATGATCCCAAGTACTGTGTCAATACTCCCACAGCCATTCTTCTTTGCTCGTGTACATATAAGTAGAATGGACGTGTATGATCAGGTAGACCTAATGCTGGGGCACTCATCAAAGCCTTCTTCACATCTTCAAATGCCTTTTGCTGTTCAGGGGTCCACAGGAAGGGATCGTGTTCTGTACCTTTTATAGCTGCATAAAGAGGTTTCGCCAATATCGCATAACTGGGAATCCATATCCTACAGAAGCCTGCTGACCCCAAGAATTCCCGCACTTGTCTTCTATTCTTGGGTATTGGTATTTGGCATACAGCTTCTTTTCTCTCTGGCCCCATTATCCTTTGACCTTCAGAGATATGGAATCCCAGATACTTGACAGTTGGCTGACACAACTGAGCTTTCGTCCTGGACACCTTGTATCCTGCCTTCCAGAGAATGTGTAGTAGATCATGTGTTGCTTGCTGACATATTTCTCCTGTAACTGCCGCTCTCAACAAATCATCTACATATTGCAATAGTACACACTCTCCTGGGATGGACTTGAAATCCAGTAAGTCTTGACTTAAAGCTGATCCAAATAGGGTGGGTGAATTTTTAAACCCTTGGGGCAGTCTTGTCCAAGTCATCTGGCGTTTCGAGCCCGTTACAGCATTTTCCCATTGGAATGCGAAGATACACTGGCTTTCCGCAGCAATTCGAAGGCAAAAGAAGGCATCTTTGAGATCTAAGACAGTGAAATAGGTAGCCCCGCCCGGAATTAAAGCAAGCAGGTTATATGGATTGGGCACAACTGGGTGTATACTTACGACCGCATCATTGACTGCTCTCAAGTCCTGCACAGGGCGATACTCATCTGTACCGGGCTTTTGAACAGGCAACAATGGGGTGTTCCAGGGGGAAGTACAGAATTTTAGGATACCATACCTTATGAACTTATCCAAATATGATTGTATATTCTTCTTGGCCTTTTGTGGGATATGATATTGCCTTAAGCTCACTGGATAGACCCCAAGTTTCAGTTCGATTCGAATTGGTGGGATATTGCGAGCAAGTCCTGGTGGGTTGTTCTCTGCCCACACTCCTGGTATATTAAACAAGGATTCATCACTCTTAGGGTTTTGGCTAGTCAACGCTGTATAAAGTCGCCACTCTTCTTCCTTTGGTACAGATATTGTCATTATACCTGAAGGTCCATTGAACTTTAAAGATGTTGTTCCATTTGGTAGAAACGTTATCTGCGCTTGTAGTTTTGACAACAAATCACGTCCTAACAGTTGGACTGGACATTCAGGCATATAAAGGAATTGATGTTTTACTACGTGGCCTCCCAATGTACAGAGTCGACTTTTAAGAACCGGTTTAGCAGCACTCCTTCCAGTTGCTCCTATTACGGTGATAGTTCTTCCGGATGGAGCAGCAACTAAGTCAGTCACCACCGAATGTTCAGCACCAGTATCGATCATGAACGCACTCCTTTTTCCCCCTATTGATACATCGACCATATGCTCCGCTCGGCCAAGGGGGATAGAGCCCGGTCGGTATCAATAGTCCTCCATGACCGTGTCAGCCAATCCTACAAAGTCCCTATCTTCTCTATCGTGGGATCTCTGCGCTGCTGGATAATACCTGTCTTCTCTAACACTTCCTCTATTGCTTCCATTATTCCCTCCAGGACCTCCTCTACCTCTCGCTCTGCCTCTATAATTACCATATCCTGCCCTAGGTCTGTCTCTCTCATACTGTTCCCTTCGCGGACACTCACTTTTCCAATGCCCTTCTTCCCTACAGTATGCGCACTGATTTCTACTCAGGGGTTCCCCATTCCACTTACTATCGCCTCTATCTGTTCCCCTATATACTTCCTTTTCCCTTCTATCTACGCCTGCGATTGCTACCGCTAGCATATCTGCCTTTCTACGCATCTTGCGCTCTTCCTCTTTCTTTGTCTCTGTTTCCCTGTTCATGTACACTTTATTCGCTACCTCCATTAGTTGGGTTATGTGCATCCCTACAAACCCTTCTAACTTTTGTAGCTTGCGCTTTATATCTCTGTAGGCTTGGCTGACAAAGGCAGAGTTAACCATCCGGGAATTCTCAGGGGCCTCCGGATTAAAGGGGGTATACAAGCGGTATGCCTCCAATAATCGGTCATAAAAGACACTGGGCGATTCATCACATTTCTGCAATACCTCAGCCGTCTTAGACATGTTAATCGCCTTCTTTCCTCCAGCTTTCATGCCAGCAATAATAGCGTCCCTGTATGCTTTTAAATGGGCCATATCTGCGCCATTGATATTCCATTCCGGATCAGTGTTTGGATAATGTGCTGCGGCCCATGCTGCCGGATTGGCCTGATTTTGTGTACGGGCCACTTCTTCCATCGCTTTAATTGCCGCTTGGTTTATCCTTGTCCTTTCCTCGTTATTAAACAATGTCATAAGCAGTTGCTGGCAATCAGCCCAAGTGGGATTATGTGTCTGGACTATGGAGGTAAACAAATCCGTCATGGCTTGAGGCTTTTCGGTGTATGAGGAGTTATGGGTCTTCCAATTAAATAGATCAGTAGTTGTGAAGGGAACATAAACGAATACTGGATCAGCATATTGTATCTGGCCGTCACCGTTAATGTGTGTCGGGCCAGGTGTCAGTCGAAGTGGCATTTGATAATGTCGGGGTTGTAGGGTACTGGTCAATTCTCGGGTTAGTATGGGGCTTCGTTTAGGAACGTCAGTTAGGGGTTCCGGTCGAGGGGTAGTAAGACAAGGGGATGGGGACGCTTTACTGAGGGGGAGGTCGGTGAGTAAAATATTCCGGGCCGGGCTAGAAGGAGGCTGACCAGGAACTAGAAATGGCGCCAGATCTGGGTAGGTGGAGTTGACAGAGGTAGGTACTGAGAGGGGAGGGTTTAAAACAAGAGGGCTGGGCTCTGAGCTAGAGGAGGAAGTAGGTGGGGACAACGGGGCAAGGGGAGGAGCGTTTCCAGCAGCACATCCTCTTCCTCTTCCGGTGGAGGAGGAGTAAGGGGGCGGCATAGGGATCTCAGACTCAGGAGGCGTGTCCAAAATGGGCGTAATTACGGCCTTAGTGGACAAGCGAGTCCTGGCCACCATGAGGCGACATTGTTCCTCGTGGCATACTCGGATCCATTTTGGCGAGTCTTTTACAGCCTGCCTCCAACAATCAATATATGGAAACTGGCCGTAAAGTTCAGGCCTACCTGACACAGCCACGTGTACACGCTGTACCAGATTAGGATCCAAACTGCCACGTGGCGGCCATGCGGCAACCAAAGTAGGCCATTCCCTACTACACAATGTAATCAAGCGTGCTGGAGACATCTTTACCCCAAAATCACATACTGTATATCCTTTTTTAAAATTCTTTATCATACATCCTAAGGGATCCAAAATCGTCGAATCTGACGCGCCCATACTTAACAATGGAGCGTCGTTTCCAACAGAAACTATACAAACACTCTACCAACGGTCACACCCGTTCCCTCGGCAACAGCACCACGTGGTACAGTTACTAAGTGAAACGCACACAACAAAACACTCAGGGAATTCCCGTACACACACAGCTGTTACACCAGTCACTAAGTAACTAATACTGTGCCCTTTGGCGAAACTATACGGTCACCCACGCTATAATTCCCTATATTTGAATTACCCGTCTATAACATACCCCAGTAACATCGTCTTTACAAACAGTAGTTATAGTACGGTTAGCATAGGTTAAAGTACAATTTAAAGTCACAGTACAATTAGTAGTGGTTATGGTGTTAAAACATGCAACATAGACGACAATTATTAGTACTTATTTACAGTATCAGTAATTATACATGGTTATGGTACCGTGCGCTATAATACAGTTACACACTATTCACACTCTCGCTAGATGGCAGAGCTCACGCTATCTAGCAAGATATACACGCTACTTCAACAATCTTTAACACATTTACAATTCCCAACTAATCTATTGGCCAGTACCTTGATGGACTACCTAAAACTATCTACATACGTTTTGGTTAGCCACACTGCCCAAGCACCACATATAGCGAACTAGAGGGCGGAATTTACAACAGCACCCTTTTAGTCTATTTACTCTATCAAAAATCTAGTGGGTTCCAAATTTACACGCCTTCCCACTTAGCCAAGATAGGTTGAGATCTAGCGGACCGAATTTACACAGACGCCGCTTAGTCTCCCGGTCCCTCCGACCTAGCGAACAAAATATACACCCTAGAACGCTAGTCTAGACAAGACACCGGTGTCCGGCTAGGGCTATTTACACCAGAACCCCGCCTGACTCCAAACCAAAATGAAACGGGCTTACTAAAGTGCGTTTAATTGAGCGGTGCGCCTTCGCTCCTTCCCTCCACTGGAGGGGGCCGATTCCAAATAACCCCTTATGGGCCTACCGCACAATCGGTATCCAATACCCCTAGTGGGTCCGCCGTCTAAAACAGCGGTCGTCTTACCTCCTCGTTCCTGAACCTGGGTTCACACTCATCGACGGGGGCACCCCAGCACTTACTACGTAGAGGCCGATGATCTCCTGGACAACAGACCAGTGGCGCCGAGACGAATGGAGGTCCACGCAGAAGTTCAGGGGTGCAGCCGTAGAGAACGTGGGCAAAGATAGACCGTCTCACGCCTCTGCTTCTCAGCTACCGTTGAACGATGAGCTTCCAGACCCAATGCACCAAATGATACCGGAGAAACTGACGGAAGCCAAGCACAGAGAGATGGACACAGGTTTCTTCAGGAAGGAAGAGATTCTTTATTCGATTCACCGATCGGGACTCAGAGGGACTAATGTCACCAAAAAACAGCAAAGTCTGAGTCCTGATCATACAGTGTAGGTCCCTTATATAGGCATGTAGCTCCTCCCATAATCAGTTCAACCTACACATACTCTTATCTAATCAACTGAATAGAGACTAAATTCCTGTTTGACCACATGGCTTGCCCAGCACAATGGAGGAGGGGAAATACTTGTATATCCTGTATTCCTACTTATGCTCCTTACACTACCGATTGTATCTTAGCTACGTGTAACTGACTTAACTGGTACATCAACATATGCAAATGCACATACCACGTGGCAATCTTGTCCTAGTAAATTTATTTTTACTGAGATTCCACCACATCTGTGAGCATGTTTGCGTTTTTGTCTGAGACCCTATTTATATAGCAGTCCCCAGGGTAGATACAACTGTTTCCCCCACACATGAGATGAACCTCGATGTTGAGGGTAAGCAGGAACTTGTTTAATGGTAGCCACAACTGGTCTTATAAGCAAGTCCCTATGCAAGGGGTACTCCCATCTGGACCTGATGGAAGACTACAGTACAAAGTTACAGATCAATGAAAACGTTGTTCAAGTACATGACACTCCCATACATAATCATAATTGGATCAGGAACTGTACTAATCTAATCCAATTATCTCCAAGCACAGAATATTATACTGTAGCGGAGAGGTAGTATAATCCACAGGGTCTCTGCTGGTAGACAAGAAAAGCAGGTAATAATCCAAGTAGGCAGATACAGCATGCAATAATCCAGGTTTAGTGATGTCGCGAACACAAACTTTTCGGTTCGCGAATGGCGAACGGCAACTTCCGCAAACGTTCGCGAACTGGGCGAACCGCCATTGACCTCAATGGGCAGGCAAATTTTGAAACCCACAGGGACTCTTTCTGGCCACAAAAGTGATGGAAAAGTTTTTCAAGGGGACTAACACCTGGAATGTGGCATGCCGGAGGGGGATCTGTTACGACACTCACCGCCAGGTAGATGAAGCCGCCGTTTAGTAGATAATCCCTTTTCTCCAGAAATGCAGTTTTAATCCAGCCGTTCGTCAAACTCACGAACGGAGCATACGAATGCGGCAACTCCCGATCAGCAATTCAGTCGAACTCCTTCCACAGCTAGAAATAACGAAAAGTACTGTCCCAATAAATCCCTCCACAGAACGAGACCAAGCTGTCAGGATCGGGACAGGGATCCAACACGCAGAATACAAACAGGAGCTAGGTACGTATACTGGACCTTAGAATGGCCGGACTAACGTAAGGAGAAAGCAAAGAATGGTCAAGCCGAGGTCGAGGGAACGAGAGAACAGGTAAGCGAGAGACGAGCCGAGGTCAAGGACACGAGAGATAAGCAGGAACGAAAGTACAAGCCGAGTCAGAACCAAAGAGACAATAGTAATAAGAGCACTGAGTGACCAGACAAGCTAGAACCACGACAGGGCAATGAACCATTACACACATCCCTATTTTATACCTAGCTCTTAGATTGATGACTCTGCCCCTGCCGAGCCCTGATTCGTTGTTCGGAACTAGATTGACAGGTCGGGACATGATTGCCGTCATGACGTCGGCTCCTGAGCGCCGCGTCATAAAAGGAAGCGGGGCTATCGCGGCCGGCGTGTAAACGGTTATGAGAGCTGTGAGGATTGGGTGAATCAGTCCCCCTGAGAGGACGGCCGTTAGAAAGTCTAACCTCCTCCGAGGTAGAGACTTCAGGTACCCTGACACAAGCTCCGTCTTGAAGGTCAAACAGGAATGTGTTTAATGGGGGCTACCTGCCCGGTATTTATGTGGGTCTCCACAAGGTGGACACTCCCCTAGGGGACCTTGTGGAAGACTGTACAATATATTGAACAGTAGCCAATCACAGTGGCTTCAACATAAGCCCTTCCCATCTTACCCATAAATCCTTCTTCTCTATCCCGGAGATAATTGGGAAGAAACCTAATTATCTCCCAGGATGTAGACAATCGCCATTTTAAAATACAATGACAAAAATATAGTAAAATACATATTTGCAAAAATAACGAATAAAAAGAGTTTGTGCAACGTATCCCCAGATAGCCTGGATCTGAGTGCATATTTCTACCGAATAGCACTCAGATCCCATGTACCTAGTCCAATCGCCATGGAGTCAAAGTCTTTCATAAGTCCTTCGTTATACGAATTACTCCATGGGACGGCTATCTGGGTAAAGTCCATACGAATGCTATAAAACTCCCGAACTGACCGGTGATCGTACGCCTCGACGAAATAGAAGGCGGGCGGCAACTTCCAGCGGTGTTCGGTAGATAAAGTGTCCGTTTTTAGTTCCACAGGATTTGCACCGAACACCGCTGATTCTTCTCGTGTCCCAAAATGGCCGCCGCCTCGTGATCGGCATACGAACGACGACCACCCGTACGAATGGAATGGAGAGGTATCTGCGGTTAACTACAACGTTCTAATTGGGGCCAAGAGGTTAACCAGCAGCACACTCCTCTTCTGGGTGGCCGTTTGTTCGGCAGTTTCATTCGGTAGTTCAGTATCACACGAACCGGGGCATACGGACAGTAAATCCAACAAAATTAAGGCAACCAGACGAACCAGCAATATAAGTCTACACAGATGGATCTGTCACAGGATCCATGGCAAAACTCCCATGGAAAATTACACATTTGATGCAGAGTCTGGTTTTAATCCATAAAGGGCAGAAATCACTTAACATTCCTAAATCACAATGGATATGACACCTATCATTTGACATATTGACACCTTGACATATGAATTGACACCTGTCCTCAGAGACCCTGATACACACTGACACAGAGCAGAATAAGGACTATTCCCCCTACATAGGGTCACTTGGCAGATATGGATTGACACCTATCCTAAGGATCCCTGATACACACTGACACAGAGCAGAATAGGGACTATTCCCCCTACATAGAGTCACTTGGCAGATATGGATTGACACCTATCCTAAGGATCCATGAAACACACTGACACAGAGCAGAATAGAGACTGTTCCCCCTACATAGGGTCACTTGGCAGATATGGCGTGGTCATGGGAGCAGGAGGATGACTTTCACCTCTTCCCCTGTTAGATTCCCGTTGTGCTGTGACATCACCCTTATACGCTGTGTAAAGCATACTTTTTAATTTATTTTGCAAATGCTGCATCCTTTCCGACTTGTAATTCGGTAACATTTCCGCCACTGTCTGCTTATACCGGGGGTCTAGTAGCGGGGACACCCAGTACAGGTCGTTCTCCTTCAGCCTTTTTATACGAGGGTCCCTCAACAGGCACGACAGCATGAAAGACCCCATTTGCACAAGGTTGGATGCCGAGCTTCTCATTTCCCGTTCCTCCTCCTCAGTGATGTCAATGAAGGCATGTTCTTCCCCCCAGCCACATACAACACCATGAGTACCAGATAGGTGACAACGAGCACCCTGGGATGCCTGTTGTGGTTGGTCTTCCTCCTCCTCCTCAAAGCCACATTCCTCCTCTGACTCCTCTTCCTCACAATCCTCTTCCAGCGTTGCCGCAGGTCCAGCAAGCGATGCTGATAAGGCTGTTTCTGGTGGTGATGGTGACCACAACTCTTCCTCTTCCTCTTCACGCTCATCTACGGCCTGATCCAGCACTCTTCGCAGGGCACGCTCCAGGAAGAAAACAAATGGTATGATGCCGCTGATGGTGCCTTCGGTGCGACTGACTAGGTTTGTCACCTCCTCAAAAGGACGCATGAGCCTACAGGCATTGTGCATGAGCGTCCAGTAACATGGCAAAAAAATTCCCAACTCCCCAGAGGCTGTCCTAGCACCCCGGTCATACAAATATTCATTAACGGCTTTTTCTTGTTGGAGCAGGCGGTCGAACATTAGGAGTGTTGAATTCCAACGTGTCGGGCTGTCGCAAATCAAGCGCCTCACTGGTATGTTGTTTCGCCGCTGGATATCTGCAAAGTGCACCATGGCCATGTAGGAACGCCTGAAATGGCCACACACCTTCCTGGCCTGCTTCAGGACGTCCTGTAAGCCTGTGTACTTATGCAAAAAGCATTTGTAGCGGAGAGCCGATCTTGCACAGCTATTCTCCACTAGAGATCCCAGTGAGGCTCAGGAACAAGGTGATGATAAGTCCACAGGCAAGGTTTCTAGCAGGTAGAGTAATACAGCAATATCCCCATCGCAATCCCAATAACTGGACGACACACAGTTTCAGGAGTAGAACTCACAAGCTTTATTCCACAGTTCCTTATAAAGCCCTCTCCCATGCAAGGGAGGAGGTTCTATCACTTAAGACATTATCCAATCTGTGAACAGTAACCTCCCACACATCTCCTCCCCTCCTCTAGCATCATAATCCCCTTATCATGTACATAGTTTTACCCAAGTTTTGGATGTACCCTAAATACTTGGGGTACATCCACAAATCCAATATCTCCAGATAGCCCTAGTCTGGAGGAACAACATATTTTAAAATCAGCCCATTCGGATAAAGCGTTCGGGAGTTATGGGACTTTAAAGTTTTGACCGACCGCAGGGGTAAAGTATCCGAAAACAGTTCCATGCATTTTGGCCCTGCGGTCGGTCACAAACAGGCGAATGCAAACGGGTGAAGTATTGCTGTTAAGTGGCCTGACGGGGATTTGGATGAATCCCCTAGTTCGTGGGGTTCTTTCTACCGAACGGCGGGCCGTTCGGTAGTTTCCCCACGAAGTATTAGGAGTCTGGAGGTCTCAGCGGTGGTTGCCTAGTCAAGTGTCCGATTTCGGTTCCAGACACTCGACGGCAAAACACCGCTGTTCGGCGGTTTAAGATGGCCGCCGCCACGTGTTCGTATCCCGAATGGCGGCCACCCAGAGGACAAAGACCACACTGCACGAATAGGTAATTACCCGTTTGCAACATTGTTGCAAACGGTAATTGAAGGCACACTTTACACAGGGTGGTCTGGTTGTTCGGTAGTTTCATTCCCTTGTTTCATTCGAATGATTCTACCGAACAACCAGAGGAATACAGTTCTTTACACACATTCAACTGCCAATATAACCGGATACCATGATTTCTATACATGTTCACACACATTAAACTAGCAATATGACCAAATACAATTATTCCCATACATGTTGTAGGACAGCCCGGTACCAATCCGCTACACTGCTCCCCCTTGCCCACAAGCCGGCATACACAGTCTGATCCAACACGGATCGGCTTGGGGATGTCCGGGGGCTCACGGATCATTTCTCTAAGTCAGTTTGTCTTGACAACCCGTCAGCATTTCCATTCTGCTTACCCGGCCGGTACTGGATATTAAAGTCAAAAGGCTGTAGCGCCAAACTCCAGCGCAGCAGCCTGGCGTTGTCCCCAGCCACCCGGTTCAGCCAGACTAACGGGTTGTGATCCGTGAGCAAGGAAAAGGGCTGTCCATATAAATAGGGCTGCAGTTTCTTTAGGGCCCACACCACAGCCAGGCACTCCTTTTCGATGGTGGCGTAGCTTACTTCTCGAGGTAACAGTTTGCGACTGATGTAAGCCACTGGATGTTCACCGCCATCGGCCCCGACTTGACTCAGTACTGCCCCCAATCCAAACATAGAAGCGTCTGTGTGAACAAGAAAACGTTTAGTTGGATTGGGAGCTGCCAAGACAGGGGCATTTATCAGTGCATTTTTAAGTTGTTGGAATGCCTGCTCACACTCCGGGGTCCAGTTTACTTGGAGGGGAAGGTTCTTACGGGTCAGGTCAGTGAGGGGTTTGGCCAGGGCGCTATAATTGGGAACAAACTTCCTGTAATACCCCGCTGTCCCTAGAAAAGCTAAAACCTGGGTCTTAGTCCTAGGGGTGGGCCACTGGGCTACAGCCTCTACTTTGGCGGGTTCGGGTTTCTGTTTACCGCACCCTACTCTATGTCCCAGGTACTGTACCTCAGCCATTCCGATACTACACTTGGCCGGCTTCAAGGTCAAACCTGCTTCCCTTATCCTATCTAGCACAGCTCCTATGTGAGCTAAATGTTCCTGCCACGTATTGCTATACATGTTCACACACATTAAACTAGCAATATGACCAAATACAATTATTCCCATACATGTTGTAGGACAGCCCGGTACCAATCCGCTACAGCATTGTACGATCAGATTACACACATGTGCCATGCCCGGCACATGTGTCAACTTGCCCAACTTCAATGCCGCCAACAAATTTTTTCCGTTGTCACAAACCATTTTGCCGATATCCAGTTGCTGCGGAGTCAGCCACTTTTCCACCTGTGCGTTCAGGGCGGACAGGAGTGCTTGTCCGGTGTGACTCTCTGCTTTCAAGCAAGTCAAACCCAAGACGGCGTGACACTGCCGTATCCGGGATGTGGAATAGTACCTGGGGAGCTGGGGGGGTGCCGTTGATGTGGAGCAAGACGCAGCAGCAGAAGAGGACTCAGCCGAGGAGGTTATGGAAGAGGATGGAGTAGGAGGAGTAGAGGAGGTGGCAGCAAGCCTGCCTGCAAGTTGTGGCGGTGTAACCAACTCCTCTGCAGAGCCACGCATTCCATGCTTGGCAGCCGTCGGCAGGTTTACCCAATGTGCAGTGTAGGTGATATACCTGCCCTGACCATACTTTGCAGACCAGGTATCAGTGGTCAGATGGATCCTTGCCCCAACACTGTGTGCCAGACATGCCATTACTTCCTTTTGCACAATCGAGTACAGGTTGGGGATTGCCTTTTGTGAAAATAAATTTTGTCCGGATACCTTCCACTGCGGTGTCCCAATAGCTACAAATTTTTTGAATGCCTCAGGCTCCACCAGCTTGTATGGTAAAAGCTGGCGGGCTAATAGTTCGGACAAGCCAGCTGTCAGACGCTGGGCAAGGGGGTGACTTTCTGACATTGGCTTCTTACGCTCAAACATGTCCTTGACAGACACCTGACTGTGGGCAGATGAGCGGGAACTGCTCATGGCGAGAGACGGAGTGGCGGATGGTTGAGAGGGGGCAAGGAGGACAGCAGTGGTTGACGTGGCTGAAGTTGCTGGACCAGGAGGAGGATGGCGGCTTTGAGTTTGTGTGCTGCTTGTACTCATGTGTTGATCCCATAGGCGTTTGTGATGTGCGATCATGTGCCTACGCAAAGCAGTTGTACCTAGGTGGGTGTTGGACTTCCCACGTTTCTTTTGGCACAGGTTGCAAATGGCATCGCTGTTGTCAGAGGCAGACACACACAAAAAATTCCACACTGCTGAGCTCTGCAATGACGGCATTCTGGTGGTGGACACAGCATGCATTGATTGGCGTGCTGTCGGGCTGACCCCGGGTGCCGATGCATGCTGTCTGACTGTGCCACTAGCTCCTTGCGACGACCTCCCCCTGCTTCCAACTCGTCTCCTCTTCTTCCTCTCTGTCTCCCCATCTAAACTTTCGTCCTGTTCTTCTTCTTGCCGAGCGGGCACCCACGTGACATCCATGGACGCATCGTCATCATCAACCGCTTCACTTGTATCTGACAACTCAGCAAAGGAAGCAGCAGCGGGTACAACATCTTTAGCATATACCGCTGACCGCGTTCGAATGAACAAAGTTGGCCGCCGCCACGTGTTCGACTGTCGAATGGCGGCCACCCAGCGGTCTGCAATTAAACTGCAGTAACCTCACAGCCTGGGAGGTAAATTGCCTGCACACTTTAACTTCTGGGTGGTCCGCCTGTGTGGTACTTGGTTCAGTAAGCCCCATTTAATGAACCAAGAGGGAGAAAGCCAGGAACAAGTTATTTTACAGGTCTGGGGACATAGTCTTAAAGGAGCATTGTTCACCAAATTACAAGATGTCCCCAGACGGTTCTTAAAGGGCCATACACACCGAATAAAAGTCCATACGTTTTCAGGGGCACAATCTTCCAGGCATAGGCGTGCGCACGGGGTGCCTGGGCACACCCTAATCCCCATGGCACGCACTATGTATTGAGTCCTGCAGGAACAGCGTTCCTGCACTTTTATTTTTGCAGGAACGCTGTTCCTGCAGGCACTCAGTGCCCCCCAGATGCCCCCTTCCGGCCCCATGTTCCCCCTGTAATGGGGGGGGGGCAAGAGGTGATCAACCCCCCTCCCCCGGTCGGGTGCCTGTCTTCATCTCAGCCGCGGCGAGGGAGCTGTGTGCTGTCTGCTCCCTCTCACCGCGCGCCGTTTGCTGATGCCGGAGCCGGAATATGACGTCATATTCCGGCTCCCAGCTACAGCAGACAGCCCGCATGGTGAGAGGGAGCAGACAGCACACAGCTTCCTCGCCGCGGCTGAGATGAAGACAGGCACCCGACCCACTGGACCCCAGGGACAAGTCCACGACAGCACTCCAGGTAGGGAGGCTGGGTGGACATTTTTTTATTAAAAGAAAAATAATTTGTATGTGTGTGTCTGTAAGTGTGCCTGTGAATGTATGTGTGTGTGTCTGTAAGTGTGTCTGTCTGTCTGAGTGTGTGTGTGTGTATGTGTCTGTGAATATATGTGTGTGTGTGTCTGTAAGTGTGTCTGTCTGAATGTGTGTGTGTCTGTGAGTGTATGTGTGTGTCTGTGAGTGTGTGGGAGTATGTGTGTGCACGCGTGTATATATATGTGTGTGTCTGTGTATGTGTGTCAGTATATATATATATATATATATATACACACACACACACACACGTGTATATTATTTTTTTGGGGGTGGGAAAAGAGTCCCCACACTTTATTCCCCAGGACTTCTCCGGAGATCTCCGGATCTCCCCTGTCGGCTCACGCAGAGACGGCACTATCTGAGTGCCGGCTCTGCTCTTAGCCTCCATTGGCTGGCGGGGAGATCAAAGATCTACCTCACCAACCCACAGCAACATGGAGGGAGGCAGGAGAGGACCCGGGGAGCTCTAGACAGCAGCTCTGCCAGGTTCCTCTCACAAGATCTGAGCATTGCCACGGCAACACTCAGATCTCGCGAGAGTTAACTCTAGCTCCGCAGGCTGGAGTTCACTCTCCACTGGACCACAAGGGATGGCGCATGGCAGCAAGGATCCCCCCTCCCTACATAAGGTAGGGAGGGGGGATATTTACTAATCTGCCCCCACCTCCACAATCCCTCCAAACATACAGCCCACACACACACAGCACCTAGACACATACAGCACGCTCACACACACAGTACACTAACCGCACCCTCACAAACACACACAGCACCTTTACAAACACACAACACCCTCACACACAGCACACTAACAGCACCCTCACAAACACCCACAAACAGCACCCTCACAAATACACGACACCCACACACATCACACAAACAGCACCCTCACACACACAGCACCCTCACACAGCACAGTAACAGGACCCTAACAAACACACAAACACCCTCACACACAGCACACTACTGTTATAGTGTAATTTAGAAATAAACAAAGATGTTTAAATGTCTATCTGTTCCTGTCCAAATTAGAGAAAATTAGATTGCGTATACGCAGAAGTAATTCAGACTGACACACGGAGTTCAGGTTAAAATAACTTCGAGGAAATTTATTGGCAAGTGAAGCAAGAGCGGGCTCGCAGGCCCTTTTAAGGGGGATTTTGCATCATCATTGATTATCGAGATATCAGTAAATAAACATCATTAATTGGATTAATTGTTAAGTGTCTGTGTTAGTGTCCACCCATCAATATGATTAATTGGCTCAAAAACTAAGTGGTTAGCTAAGTGTCCACCCACCGCGAGGTGGTATTGTTCTGGACACGGGTGTGGACGGATGGCTCAAGCGCCATCTTTCCCAGCATGAGGTTTACTCGGTGGAAAGGGGGGCTTGGGCGTCATTTTACGTAATTAGTGATGTCAGTCTTGTGATCAGGTGCAAGGTTCTCTTATGAATAGAACATTTCATTAGTACAGTGTTCTCATGGCCTTCAGATTATACTATGTTGCAAATTACAGGAGATTCAGCAATTCCTGGGTTAGTCATGTCTTTATAGAAAATACAGTCTCTGTTCATTGTATTAAATGTAGCTGGGAAATTCTGTCATGTAATGAAGCCCATGGAACAACGCAGTAGGAGGAGTGGGCCTTGACAGAGCCAGGAAGTGGGCAGGTGCTAGTGTTTGGGGGTTGGATTAGTTTAATGGAGCTTGGGGGCGGAGACAGGGAGTATAAAGAGCAGCCATTTTAGAATAGGGGCCATTTTAACCAGAGCCTTTCTTACCTGTAAATTGTGTCAGGTCGGCGAGGTTCTTTTCTTTGTCATTTCTGCAGGATTATGGCGTCGCTAGATGAGATCCTGGATGGTGTTCGGGCAGCTGTGAAGGACAGAGGACTGGATTGGCTTCATCAGCAGTTGGGGACTGCCGGGCCTGCTCCTGCGGTACCGGCCCGTCGACCGGCGAGGAGGACGAGACCACCTCAGCGTTTGAGCCCGGGCGCCGGGCCTGCAGCGCGGCGGAGGAGGAGCCCTTCGGCGGGATGTGATGTGACCGACGGTCCGGGTGAGGCCCGGTCAACAGAGCCAGGCAGGCACACGGCTCGCTCCGGTGGGCGCGGCAGCGGCCTGGCGAGGACGGCCGCACAGCGCATGGTGGCGGATGGATCTAAGCCACGCGGTTCCGCGGCTGGCAGGAGGAACGGTCCTGGCGGATCTCGGAAGACGGCCGGGACGGAGGCCAGGCCGGCTGGGAGTCATGTGAGCGGCGGCACGAAGCGGACACGTCCCGGTGAGTCAGCCACTAGTGCGAATGCTGGAGGGCAGGGGTGTGATGGTGATGGCGGATGTATGACGGCCCCTCAAGCTGTGGGAGGAGGCCAGGACAGCAGTGTGAGGGCAGGGACGTCTCAGGCTGAGGCAGGTCAGGGAGACAGATGCAGGGACAAGGGGACCTCACGAGAAGCGAGTAGGTCTGGGCACACGGCAGGCTGCCAGGATAGCGGAGATGAATCGGACATGGGGCAGACGGCCGAGGAGAGGCCAGGCTCGGCACTGACAGTTGAGGGACAGGGTGCTCAAACTGTTAAGCTGGTTGGGGATGTCAGCGGTAGGCGGGAGGGCCCATCTGGCCGCTCCCAGGGTCAGCTTCATGACAGGGAGGCCTCGGGGAGTGAGTGGAGAGCAGAACGACGCTTCTCTGGCGTCAGGCGCAGCATTTCGAAGAGCAGAGCAAGGAGTTCAGGGAGCAGGGAAGGATCACCTGCGCGGAGCGGGTGCAGCTTAGCGGGCTCATGTTGCAGGAGGCGTGATTCCAGGGATAGCATGAGGAGGAGTCAGCGGAGAAGATCGGGTTCGCCGGGAGAGAGGCTCAGTGATCGGTGGAGGGGATCATCTCGTGAGGGCAGTCGCCCTGCGAGACGCAGCGTTGCGGAGGAGGATTGGGAGGAACGTAGGGAGGAAAGGCGGGTGAGGAAGGTTCAGGACAGACTACCCAGATTTCCTTCTCCCTACAGGTCTCGGAGCAATACCCCTACGGTCTCGAGGCGAGTCCAGGCGGATGGGAGTCGGCGACAACGGGATTCTCCGGTGCCTGAAAAGGTGGACGGAAGGACAGCGCCTCTGCAGCCAGTTACGGACAGAGGTTCGAGTGGTGAGTTCTCACACACACGACACCCAGGACAGTTGTTGAATGATTTAAGAACATTTTTAGATTCTTGGTCTGGGAAAGAGGGGTCGCCTGCGCAGTTCGGGAAGGTGTGGGCACGAGAGAGTAGCCGGGACATAGCTACAGGGCTCGGGGTTACACAGCTGTCCGTGCATGGCGGAGGTGAGTCCGGAGCCGGGGCTGATTTGTCTGGGTTGGAAGGAGGGGGCGAAGAGCGGGAGGTAGGTGATGTCCCGGATGCGGCGCGGCAGAATGTGCACGTGTCCTTCGCGGGCCCCCTCGGATGTCATTTAAAAATAGAAGTGAAGGAGAAGATATGGAAAGGTGAGTTTGTGGAGATATTTTCCCTCCTTCCCCTAGAGGAGTTTTTAGACTTGAAGGAGGAGGATAAGAAGGATGCTAAAAAGGAGGAAGAGGAGAAAAGGCGGAGGTATCGCAAGATACCTAAGACCTTTGGGAATTGGTTGAGGGCCTTCTGCATTCTAGCTAGCGTAATCGGGGAGAAGGCGCCGGGGCGTTGCTCAGAACTATTTTGCTATTTGGACGGGATAGGTGACGCGTACCGGACCTACGGAGGTTTGGCTTGGTGGAGGTACGACGAACAATTTCGTCAGCGGCTGGCAGCGAATGCGAGCATGCGGTGGGACCAAATGGACCTGCCGTTATGGATGCGCCTTATGATGGCCCAGAAGGCGGCGCCCTTTCCTGGGGCAGCCGGCACGGCCTCAGGGGCCGGGTCGGCTGGGCAAAAGAAAGGTTTCTGTTGGATGTTCAACGAAGGACATTGCAAATGGGGAAATAATTGCAGGTTCCGGCACGAATGCTCAGGCTGCGGGGGGTCCCACGGTGTCAACCGTTGTTTCAAAAAGGGTAAGTCTGGCGGGGGAAGCGGGCCCGCAGGGGCGGCAGCCACCGCAGCTCCCGTTGGGAGCGTCTCCGGTGAAAATAGACGCGATGTTGCCTTGGCTAAGGCGATACGTTAACAGGGAAGATGCTATTTTCTTGTGGCGGGGTTTTCGGGAAGGGTTCTTTATTCCCTACGTAGTTAGGGGACCTGGTACGTTATGTGGGAATCTTAAGTCAGTGCGGGAACACCCAGAGGTGGTGAGGGACAAGCTAAGTAAGGAAGTGCAACTGGGGAGGATGGCAGGGCCGTTCTCGGCACCGCCATTGCCCGATTTGCGAATATCCCCGTTGGGCGTGGTCCCCAAGAAGGAGGCAGGCAAATTCAGGTTGATTCACCATTTATCGTACCCAAAAGGGGCTTCGGTGAATGATGACATCGACACGGCTCTTAGCTCCGTCTCTTATACGTCATTTGACAAGGCAGTCGAGTTGGTTCGGAGGCTGGGGCATGGTGCACTGATGGCAAAGGTGGATGTGGAAGCGGCATTTCGACTGCTCCCGATACACCCGGACTGCCATCATCTGCTCGGGTGTTGTTTTGAAGGGGAATATTTTGTTGATCTGTGCCTGCCTATGGGGTGTTCGATCTCGTGCGCCTATTTCGAGAAAGTTTAGTACCTTCTTGGAGTGGGTTGTGCGGACGGAATCGGCAGAGGGTGCGGTGGTGCATTACCTAGATGATTTTCTTTGCGTGGGCCCGAGGGATTCGGACCGCTGTAAACAGATATTGGACGTGTTTCAGTGGGTGGCGCATAAAGTAGGGGTTCCCTTGGCGGAGGACAAGACGGTGGGGCCTACGACGTGCCTTAGTTTTTTGGGCTTAGAAATTGACTCCTGTAAATGGGAATGCAGGTTACCGGGGGACAAATTGTCACGGCTGCGGGAGCTGGTGGCCACGGTAGGGAGGGCCAAGAAAGTGACACTGCGAGGGCTCCAATCGCTGGTGGGGAGCCTTAATTTCGCGTGCCGGGTCATACCCATGGGGAGGGTTTTCTGTAGGCGCCTCGCGCAAGCTACGAGTAAGGTGCGGCTGCCGTCGCATTACATTAGGGTTTCGGCGGATATGAAGGCAGATTTAATGGTGTGGGACCGGTTCTTGCAGGATTTTAATGGAACGGTGATTTTTCGAGAGCCGGCGGCATCAGGGGAGGTTGTTAGTTTATACACCGACGCTTCTGGTAGCGTAGGCTTTGGGGCTTACCTGGGGGGTCACTGGTGCGCTGAGCCATGGCCGGAGGCCTGGAGGCAAAGCTCGCTGATTAAAAATCTGGCGTTTCTGGAGCTATTCCCGGTAGTGGTAGCGGTGAGTTTGTGGGGACGGGTGTTATCCAACAAGCATATTATATTTCACTCAGATAACATGGCGGTCGTACAGGCGATCAATAGTTTGTCGGCGTCGTCCCCCCCTGTTTTGTGTTTGCTGCGGCGTTTTGTCCTTCTTTGTATGTCTTCTAATTTGGTGTTTAGGGCTAGGCACATCCCTGGTATGTTGAATGTGGTAGCTGATGCGCTTTCTCGTTTTCAGTGGGAACGATTTCGGGAAGCGGCGCCGGAAGCTTTGGCACAGGGGCAGGCTTGCCCTGGCGAGATGTGGCAGCTCGGGACCGCATGCTTGGGGAGTGTATAAAGAATTCTCTTGCGCCGAGCACGTGGTCTGGCTATGTCAAGGTGTGGAAAGAATGGGACGAGGCGGTACAGCAGGTAGGGGGTGACAGTTCGCAAGGGCAGAGGGTGGACGTGCTGTTGTGGGTACTGTGTCGCTTGTTTGCTAAACAAGCGTCGCCGGCCGTGATAGATAGGTGCATGTCCGCCATGGCGTTTTTGTTCAAGTTCAACGGGTGGGAGGACATTACGAAGAATTTTCTAATACGCCAGGCTTTGAAGGGCTTTAAGAAGGGTAAGAAGCTCGCGGACCCGAGGCGACCGGTGTCGTTTTCGGTTTTGCAAAACCTGTTAAGTGTGTTGATTGATCTGTGTAATTCCCCTTTCGAAGTGACACTATTTTCCGTGGCGTTTGTCTGGGCGTTTTTTGGGGCTTTTCGCATTAGTGAGCTGGTGAGTGCCAACAAGTTGGGGAACGGCGGTTTGATGTTCAAGGACGTGGTCATGGGTATTGATCAGGTGCAGATATGGCTGCGCCGGTCTAAAACGGACGTGTACGGCAAGGGCCGTGCGGTGGTACTGTATGAGTTGCCAGGATCAGAGGCTTTCCCGGTGGCTTGTGGCAAAAGGTACTGTGAGGTGCGGCCAGAAGGTAAGAGTTGTTTCTTTTTACACGCCGATGGTTCGGCGTTGTCGAGATTTCAGTTTCTGCGGATGTTTCGAATGGGTCTGCAGAGAATGGGTTTAGAGCCGAGTCACTTTGGGACGCACTCCTTTCGCATTGGGGCAGCGACGGAAGCTGCGCGTTTAGGTCTGGGGGACGAGAAGATCAAGCAAATTGGGAGGTGGGAGTCCGTGCGATTCCGCTCGTATGTAAGGCCTGATATGTTGGTGTAATTGCTAGGGTGCAAGTATCTGGGGATGGGGACGTTGCCTTTTTCTGCCACTAACGTTGTCTCTTTTCAGGTTTGAAAGTTTGGTTGCTGGGCCACTCGTATGTGTACTGGGCGGAGAAGAGGGCCGCAGTTCGCAGAAGCGGATCACAGCTGGGCTTTCCTTTGGAACGAGTGACTCTATGTTGGTTTGGTTTCAGGGGAGCAAGTTGGCAGAGATTGTGTAATTTCTTGTTTCAGAAAGTGGTTGGAGGGTTGGTCCCGGATGTGGTATTGATTCATGGAGGAGGGAACGACCTAGGTGGGATTCCACAAAGGGAATTGGTGAGAAGGATGAAAAGGGATGTAGATCGGCTGAGGGAGCTGGTTCCTGGCGTGGTGGTGGTGTGGTCGGAAATGGTTCCGCGTTTTGCGTGGCGGCACGCCAGGGACCCGGCTGCAATAGCTCGATCGAGGGGTAAGGTGAATAAGATGATGTCAGTTTTCATTAGACGTTCTGGGGGCGTAGTGGTGCGTCACAGAGAGTTGGAGGGCATGTTACCCGGGTATTTCAGGAGGGACGGTGTACACCTGTCAGATGTGGGGAACGACTTGTTGAACCTTGGGTTCCACGAAGGTATTGAGCAGGCCCTGTTTAGGTGTGGTGGGGGTCGCACATGCGCTTAAGGAGGTCAAGCCATGTGCTGTGGCGGAACAGGGCATAGTAGAAATTGGAATTTGGCGTAGAGTTTGGACTGGACAGGCCGAGGTGTAGGCCTGATGGAATTAAGGACTGGTTGGTTCTAGCTCTTCGGTGGCGACGAACCTGTGGGTGTAGGGGTGTCTGAGGTACACCCCTACAGTTAACAATATGATGTGGGGCCTCTTTGGTAGGCCGTGTTTCAAGTGAATTGTTATTTGTTATATATTGTTCAATTGGTAGGGTCATTGTCAGGGGTACTGTGTGGGGGGTATAGTAATTTAATGTATAGTTGGACAATGACCCTAAATTATGTTAATTTATGATAATTTAATTAATAATTTAATTAATAAAAGCTGTGGACTTTATACTCCAACAGAATTAACTGTGTCCGTGTCTTATTCAGTTTAAGGTTATAGTGCATGACGAATATCGTCTGTACAAAGGTTTATATAAAAGTTTAAGCACATGCCGAATAACGTCTGTGCAAATGTCATGAAGCCCATGGAACAACGCAGTAGGAGGAGTGGGCCTTGACAGAGCCAGGAAGTGGGCAGGTGCTAGTGTTTGGGGGTTGGATTAGTTTAATGGAGCTTGGGGGCGGAGACAGGGAGTATAAAGAGCAGCCATTTTAGAATAGGGGCCATTTTAACCAGAGCCTTTCTTACCTGTAAATTGTCCCACCCACCCTCCCTAGGTTTAGCAGTTCCGTTTCAGTCACAGCGGCGGAACAGGGCATAGTAGAAATTGGAATTTGGCGTAGAGTTTGGACTGGACAGGCCGAGGTGTAGGCCTGATGGAATTAAGGACTGGTTGGTTCTAGCTCTTCGGTGGCGACGAACCTGTGGGTGTAGGGGTGTCTGAGGTACACCCCTACAGTTAACAATATGATGTGGGGCCTCTTTGGTAGGCCGTGTTTCAAGTGAATTGTTATTTGTTATATATTGTTCAATTGGTAGGGTCATTGTCAGGGGTACTGTGTGGGGGGTATAGTAATTTAATGTATAGTTGGACAATGACCCTAAATTATGTTAATTTATGATAATTTAATTAATAATTTAATTAATAAAAGCTGTGGACTTTATACTCCAACAGAATTAACTGTGTCCGTGTCTTATTCAGTTTAAGGTTATAGTGCATGACGAATATCGTCTGTACAAAGGTTTATATAAAAGTTTAAGCATATGCCGAATAACGTCTGTGCAAATGTCATGTAGTTTAAAATGGAGAATCTGTCAGGTAATGAGGACAAAATGGAGGGTCTGTCACAGTGTGAGGTTAAAATGGAGTTAGTACAATAATTCAATACAAGTTCAATAAAGATTTTTAATAATTCTACATCAGTCCCCCCTATGAAATGTTAGATTCTAAGAGATAAACTTTATTTGTTAATACCAGAAGACGTGTTAGCCCAAAGGCACAGAAACCCCGTGGCCGCTAGCTAGGTGTTAATGCAAAGTGCAACTCTGTCCCGTACTCTGACCCTAATAGGCTAACTCATCGTCAGCATGGCTCTCGAACACTTCACTCCCATGGGTGGCCCATGGTGGCTTGTCCACCACTTCTCCACACGGGGTCTTTACCATTCACTGACAGATGCTGTCCCTAAGCTGGTCCCTTCCTAGAACTCTTGCACTTTATCAACAAAAGGGATAGTTTGCAGCGGTATACAGGGTGAGTTGAGATCTTGGAAATCTTGGTCATCAACTTCGAGATGTGTGAAAGTGGGTGCCGCTTGGTCTACAGTCTTCATGAGGGATTTTCTCAGACAAGGGAGGACACAACAAACGAGAAGAGCAAAGATAAAAAGAAAAATTAGTATTGCTATACCAATATGCATTAAAGCTTTTTGCCATCCTGTCATCCAACCAAACCATCTGTCCCAGGGATCTTTTATCCCGGAATTCCTCTTTAACTCTTCAGAGAGTTCATTCAATTTCTCTATGGCTAAGGTAACTTTACCATTAGGGCCTGTGTTTTCTGGGATGTAAGTACAACATGTCATGGTGTCGGGCAAAATTTTACATACTCCTCCTTTTTCGGCTAGAATCATATCTAAGGCCATTCTATTCTGGAAGGCCATTTGGGATGTTGCCTGCAACTGTTCGGCTAATCCCTGGAGGGCATCCCTGGTGTAATTAACAAAGCGCTGTTGGTTATAATAAATGTAATTTATCCAATTCAAATTCTTGTTTGCGGTAACTATGGTGAAAAGTGATTCAAATCCTGCAGCAACTTCATCTCTTGCTTTAAATTCATTGGGCACCCCCCTAGGCACCCCAATGGCATCAATATAAATGTGAGGATCAAAACATCCTTTTACTGGGGCTTCGCGCTTAACCTTGGCTGGGGTGTGTTTGGACTCATGGGTGTTGGTGTGTGTGTCAGAGATAATGTGTATAGGCATAATGGCTTTAGCCAAAGTACACTCCCCCCACCATTCCTTGTCCATTCTGGATCTTAGCTGTAAATCCCCACACAACCAGTAAATATCCCCTAATGACCTAGTATGGAACTGCAACAAGTTCATGGAGACATTTCTGTAGGTAGCACAATACCCCTTAGAGAAGTTACCCAAGAATTTACCAATTCCATCATAATTAGCATAACAAGTGTAATTACCTTTATATACTGTAATACCATCTGGGGGTTTGACATCCTTGGCTAGAAGAGGATCCATGCTTTACATATGGACCTGTTGAAATCGTAGTGATAGGCAAAAAGACTCAAAACACATTCTTCTATATCTACTGGCAGGGTTAAAGGCACGGTGCCCAGGTGAGGCCGGGCACCGCCACACACATAGCATGCGGTTTTGTTATGTTTGTTGGCATTATATTTCATCCATTCTAACCATAGATTAACATCATTAAAACCTGTTTCAGCGGCCATGGTATCTTCAAAGGTGGGGTTAGCGATGGCCATCATGTCCTTAAAGGACTGGATGTGTGGTTTTAATGGATTTGAGACCATATGGGTGGCCCCTTGCCACTCGGATGAGTTACACATATCTTTAAGGTAGAAATGCCCTAACTTGTTATAGGAACCTTTTTTCCAATACATTCCCATTACATACTGGTCTGCATCTGTTGGACTTGGATGCTCAATGTTTAGAATTAATTTCATTGGTGTACCTCCTCCAGGCTTTCTCAGAGTGATTCTTTGGAGAAGGGATCTACCATGATCATCTACTTTAGATAAGGCACTTTTTGGTTTGTAACCCCAGGCAGGCCCGGCATTCCATCCCGCCGCCCCCCAATGGTCACAATTGTGCCCCCATTGTTTGTCAACTACACAAACATAGGGGTCTTTTGCATGAGGGATATCTCTATAGATATTCTGAATCTGTGATGTAGGGAATGGGCATTCTACGATATCACAGTAATCAAAGGTATAAGTAGCCACATGGGTACATGATGAATTATACCAGAAGGTGTACCCACTAACATCTTTGGTGATGGCTACTTGCTGGGCCTTAATTAGACTAATTAAGGAGATAATGTACCAGAGGTACATGGTTGTGCGGTATCTGCTTCCTCTGGGGCAGGAGTCTTCTTGCAGTGGGAAGCGTGGATCCAGTGTGGCCTGCCGGCCAATTTGACGGAGGTTGCGGTGATCAGGAGGATTTGGAATGGTCCGTCAAATCTTGGTTCCAGGGTATTTTTCCGCACAAATTTCTTGACCAGAACCCAATCTCCGGGAAGCAGGTTGTGGGTACCTGTATCCAAATCGGGATCTGGAATTGAAGAGAAAACTTGGGCATGTATTTTGTTTAAGGCACTTGCAAGTTCAGTTACATAGTCTACTAAAACATCAGATTGAAGCTGCAACTGTTGCGGGTAATAACAACCTAGTCTGGGTGCTGTCCCAAATAGAATCTCATATGGGGATAGTGAGTGCTTCCCTCTAGGTGTGTGCCTAACGCTGAATAAAGCTATTGACAGGCTTTCTGGCCAGGGCATCTTTGTTTCTTGTGACATTTTTAACATTCTGGCTTTTAGAGTACCGTTCATGCGTTCCACTTTACCACTACTTTGTGGGTGGTAAGGGGTGTGAAAGGCTAGGGTCACTCCCAGAGCAGTCCAAATTTCTTTAGTCACTGTTGCTGTAAAAGCTGGGCCCTGATCACTTTCAATGACTTCTGGAAGTCCAAATCTACATACAATGTCTGTAAGTAGGCGCATATTCATGAGACCCACTCTTGGGCATTTGTATGTGGTCAATTTGAATTCTCTGAAATGGGTACATGGGTTTAGCCAGGTGTTTCGAAGGCACCTTGGTTGGTTTTCCTGGGTTGCATTTCGCACAGATGACACAGGCCTTACAGAAGCTGTTGATCAATGTTGTGATTCCGGGTGCTTCATAATACTTTTGTATAAGGGCGGCCATTAGGTCTTTTGACAGATGTGCAGGTCCATGTGCCCATTGAACAACTGCTGGGTATAAATTTTTAGGAAGGCAGAACTTAAAGTTGTTGTAGTATATTCCATCCTTTAGGATAGCTCCTTTCTTCTTCCATTTCTGGATTTCTTCGGGGGTAATTGCAGCTTGCTGTTCCCGCAAAATTCTTAGGTCAGTAGGAAGGGTTTGTAAGGTAAAAATAGGAACTTCTTCTTCTTGTCCGGACACTTCTTCATCCACTTCCTGCAAATCTCTTGCTGCTTGCTTAGCAGCCTGATCAGCCAAATGGTTGCCCTTTGCTTCATCTGTATCCAACTTCCCATGTGCCTTGACTTTCAAGACGGCCACTTCTTCAGGAAGTAGGAGATCATCCATTAGTTCTTTGATTGCAGTGCTGTGTTTGACTGGTGTACCGGCAGTGGTAAGAAATCCTCTTGTCTTCCAAATGAGGCCGAAGTCATGTGCCACACCCAGAGCATATCTTGAATCTGTGTAGATGTTGGCACATTTTCCTTCGGAAATTTTGCATGCTGAGGTCAGGGCTTGTAATTCAGCTTCTTGTGCAGACATTGCTGGTGGTAAAGATGATGACTTGATAACTTCATCTGTTGTGGTTACGGCGTATCCTGTATGGTATTTTCCTTCTTCATCAGCATACCTTGAACCGTCCACAAACAGGGTGAAATCTGGATTTGGTAATGGATTCTCATGCACAGTTGGTAAGTGTATTGTCTCCATTTTCATCTGTTCAAAACAGTCATGAGGTGTTTCTGGGTCATAATCATTCACTATGACCAGATCTTGAAATTCTTTTTCCAGGAAATGGCGTGGCCATGCTTCAAGAAGATCAGTTGTTGGGTACTTGGCAATGCCGTTTTCCTGTAGCTGTGATTCATCCATGGTGGCCCATAATTTTGCCATGGGCCCAAGATCATTCCATGATCTTGTTTTCAACTTGGTGACAGGGACATGTGGAATAGCAGTATCCCAATGACGGTACAAGTAATTGAGTTCTGGAGGTAGGTGAATCAGAACCATGCTATTGCCTTCAGAATCACAGTAGAAATCTTGAGCAGTGAGCTTCACCCCCATCCAGTGATAAAGCTCATCTTCATAGCAAGGTTCAGGAGTAATGTTTGGCTTGTACCACGTGGTACAGAAGGCATAATCAGGGCCTTCACAGAGAGGTGTTTCTTCTTTATAGAATGTTAAATCTGGATGCATTCTCTTGATGCACCCGGCGAGAAGGTAGATGTAGGTTTCATCCATGATAAACCCATAGTAGATACCCCCCTCAGGGAGTGGAAGAAGAGTGGATGGATTAAGAACTTGACATCTTTGAATGGTAATGTTGTCAGGTAGTAGAAGGTGACACTGTAGACGTAGGTGTCTGGCAGGAGACACATGCTTGAGCTGGACTTGGTTGATAATGGCAGAAATGTCATGAGGGGCCAAAACAACCAGAGGGTGGCCGAGGACCAGGTCTGCAGTTCTTTCAATAAGTTCTCTTGCAGCAAAAACAGCCCTAAGGCAGGAAGGGGACCCTCTGGCCACGATATCCAGCTGGCAGGAGAAATATCCAATAGGCCTCTGGCGGCCTCTTAAGTCATTTATTTGGGTAAGGACTCCTGTAGCATGGCCTTGTCTTTCAGAGACAAATAATTTGAAGGGTTTGGTATAGTCAGGTGGGCCTAAAGCAGGAGCAGATGCAATGGCACGTTTTAGAGTGCGGAAATTGTCCAGAGCTTCATCGGTCAGGCAGAATGGGTCTGACTTGAGTGCATCATAGAGAGGTTGCATAAGCAGAGAGGCTTCTGGGATCCATGCTCTGCAGTAGGAAACGAGGCCTAAGAAGGCATGAAGAGATTTTGAAGTCCTTGGAGGTGGAATATCCAGTACTGCTCTGACTCGGTCCCGAGTGAGATGTCTGGTACCTTGAGATAGGCAATGACCAAGGAAAATTACCGAAGGTTGACAGAATTGCAGCTTGAGAAGTGAAGCTTTGCATCCTTGTTCTGCCAGATAGCAAAGGAGACTAATTGAGCAGTCTTCAGTTGTGGGTATATCATCTCCACAGAGCAGTAAATCATCCACATACTGGAGCAAGACAACTTCTGGGTGGTCTGCTTGCCATGGGTCAAGGATGGAGCACATGGCTCTTGCAAATTGACTCGGAGAGTTTTGTGCCCCTTGGGGCATGACAGTCCAGGTATACTGTTGCATCTCATGGGTGAAAGCAAACAGGTATTGACAGGTTGGATCCAGTGGAACACTGAAGAAGGCATTAGCCAGATCAATGACTGTGAAGTATTTTGCAGATGGTGGGACTCCAGAGAGCAGAGTGTGAGGGTTTGGTACAAGAGGGGTGTCCAGGACAGTTGCTTCATTAACAGCACGGAGATCCTGAACCATCCTGTACTTCTCTGGCTCACCTTTTGGAGTTTTCTTCTTCACAGGAAATAATGGGGTGTTACACTCTGATTTACATTTCACAAGAGCACCCTTCTTTGATTTGAATTGAAATAGCTGCAGCTTGAGCTGGTTTTAAAGGATATTGTGGTTTTCTTGGTAACTTAGCTCCTGGAATGAGCTTTACCACCACAGGTGGAACTTTCAGGTGACCTATGTCCTCTGGGCCTGAGGACCATAATTTAGCAGGCACCTTTGTCTTTAGCACATCTGGAAAGTTGGACCTCTGTTCCGCTGCTTCCCCACGGGGTTCTTCTAAATGCAGCATCAGAGGCAGGGAGCACAAGGCTCAGGTGTCTGATTCAGATAGAGGAGTAGACATTTCTACCTGTCCATCTGGAGTGAAGGTGATAGATGCCTGCAGGCGTGAGAGGACATCAGCGCCTAACAGGTTAATTGGGCATGTGGAGGATACCACAAAACGGGCAAGCAGGCTAGGATAGTTGCCAACTCGTAATGGGGTTGTTAAAGGACTGTGTCTTGGTTGGCCATCCACTCCAACACAAGAGACATCAATATTTGACAGAAAAGATGGGTCTGGCAGGTCTTGTTCTCGTAGAACACTTCGGGCTGCACCTGTGTCAACGAGAAATGTGGTAGGTTGTCCTTCAATGGGTAAAGTCACTGTGGCAAGTGGCCCCCCCTTATCCCCTGTAGACACTGTCATGACAGGGGTTAATGACACAGGCTTGCCAATTTCCTAATCATCAGGTTCCTCAACTATTGGAACCGTTGTTGTGGCCTTGGGGGCAGGGGCAGGCTTGGACATCTTTTTGGGTTCTCTCTTAGGTTCTGGGCAATCATTTTTAAAATGTCCTTTAGCTTTGCAATTAAAGCAATATCCATCCTCTGGTTTGGTGCCTTTGGGGACAGGGGTGGTGCGGGACACCATGAGAGGAGCTGAACTGGGCCTTCTGGGAGTCTGGGCAGATTTCAGACCTCTAGCAACTAAGAGTAAGGTATCCAGAGGAACAACCTTATATTCAGGGCGTGCAGCAATGATTCCCTTGCGTATGGAGTCTTTAACACCTTGGACAAAAGCACCGGACAGCATTTGTGAATGAATTTTGTCAGTAAGATCAAAACCCAAATCTGTAAACATTTGAAACAGTCTTGCATGAAACCTTTCCACTGATTCTCCTTTGTCTTGTATAATATCAGTAAGGCCAGCAGCCTGATCTGCAAGTTTGTCCTTAGCCCATTCTTTCAGTTGGTTGCAAAAAGTTACTCCAGAGGGGTAATCAATATCACTTACAAGCAGATCTGTACTGAGGTGGCGGGCCATGCTGGGCCAATATGCATCCCCGGCTTTAATAGCACAAATGCTCAGTAAATCACGCCATGCTGCGGAATAAGTCTTTTGAATCTGAACTATCCCTCGGTAAAAAGGCATAGGCTGCTTTTCTGGGTCTGGGAGGGATTTCATTAGAGCACTAGCTTGAGTAGGATTAAAAGCAACATATTTAGGAGGGGCCCGTTCTCCCCGACCTTTATGACCAAAAGGATCATCGATGGAACGGCGGGCCGAGGGCCCCGCAGCCTTCAACGAGTCCTGGGATACCTCGTCATCCTCATCCTCATCTGTGGTCTGGGCCCTTCTACGTAAGGGGACCACCTGAGGTGTCAGAACCGGGGGAAATGAGGGATTCCCAGATGCTGGGGTGGCTAGTGCTAGTGAGTCGTGAGCTTGGGGCGAATAATCATCGGGAAGTACCGGCATCAGGGGCGCCGCCATATTGGAGGCGTGAAAGGAAGCTGCGTTAGGGTTAAGGGAAGAAGTGGCGGCCATGTTAGATGTGGGCACATCCGGGGCAGACTGTGCCGGACTGGGCATGACCGGGGTCTGGGGAGTGGCTTGGGGAAGGGGGTATGGATAATTTGGATAGGGCAGGGACATGGGGTATGGGAAGGGGTATGGCCAAGCCATCTGGGTGGGGGCTGGGGCGGAACCTGGGGAGGGCAGGAAAGTTGGGTAGGGATTAGGGAAGGAGGTGGGAACCTGGGCCGTGGGAGGGGTGAGTAAGGGAGAGGACGGAGAGGGATTAGTAGAGGTGGGTGTAGAAGGAGGAGCCGGAGCGGGTGCAGTAGGATTGGCAGTAGCAAGGGAGGAGGGGTTAGTGAATTGGGTGGATGCAGATGGGAGGGTAGGATTATCAACGGAGAGAGAGTGTAAGGAAGGAATGGTAGATGAAATGTTCGGATTAGACACAGAAGGTAGTGTAGGGATGGATGAGGATGATGGGAAGGTTAGGGATGGTGAAGGGGAAAAGAAAGATCCATCAGAATTCAGGACCGGGCAAACAGGGGAGGGGACGGGATGGGTGTTGGGAGGATTGGGAGTGGGGAACATAGTCAGCTGGCTATCACCTATTGCTCACTGAACCTTGGGGATAGACATCCCCTGGGCGCCATTTTGGGGCGCTGGCTGAGGGAATGCCCCAGCAACACAATTGTTATGATACACAAACAATTTCACACCTTTGTGATTTATTTCTTCCTCAACCCAACCTTCCTGCTGAATAGCCTTCGCTACTCTGTACCACGCTTCAGCAGTCCGCAATAAATCATTATCTGTAAGCTTGCCCTTCTTCTCTGTCAGTAATCTATGCCAGCTTTCTGGCTGCAATCTACCACATGAAGGCACAGCAATTTTACACACTTTAGCAATCTTTTCAACACCTTTAACCATCTCCTCTCCCTCTCTGTCTTCAACTAAATCACATGCGAGCCAGCCCCTACCGGGCTTACTCAATTCCTGTCCCATATCCCCCTATACAGGCGTCCCAGATATAGGGAAAGGAAAATGAAACAGAACGTCTACAATGCTCGACTGCCACTCAAGAAGGGTGGGTCCCCCTCAAGTGCGTCTTCCCAAAACGTAGACCAGTCACTAAATCCGCCTACCCGAGGTGGTAGTCACGGATTGGAGCGGGGTGAGAAGTGTGTGACCAATCACTTCTCTATCAAGAGAAATAGGAGTGGATAGTGTAATAATACAGGAAGGATAGGAAAAGTACAAAGTAAGGTAAAATTTTAGGGTCAGACACAGGAGTTTGAATGACTCCTAATTGAACAAAAACACAACAATACAATTGAAATACAGTGCATGCATCACAGTTCAAATAAAATCCCCCCTCGGAGAATGACTTCCTCAAGTCTCACTACCAGCGGCCACGGAAAACAACTGACACCGGTCCGAGATCCGTAAGCCTCCCTCGTTACAGCAGTCCACTAAGTGTGGCCACCTCTATCCTCACCCTCGTAGTGCCCCTATGAACCCACTCATAAGTCCCACTACCCCATGGTGATGAAGACAGCAATGCCTGCCCGAATCCACGCACCACAAATAACAATTGGAATGACTCCAGCTCAGCGCTCAAAACTGGAGGGTACCACCTCTCTGCAAGCAGAGCTATGTGCACAATGAGGCTAGCTAGGCTATCAAAGTGACACCAGAAGGATCCCCAGGAAACTATGAGTCTACACAATCTCCACAGATCCAACACCCCTCTTTTTCCATACAGCCACAGCCACGAGGCTCCTAAAAGAGGTAAACAGGCAAAGAAGACCCCCAGGAAAACTTCCACAGGTCCACCCCCCTTTTTCCCTACAGCCACAGCCACGTGGCTCCTAAAAGGAGTAAACAGGCAACAGAGGACTCCAGGCAAATCCCCCGGGTCCACCCCCCCTTTATCTCAAAAGGGGTAAACAGACAAACATAGGACCCCCAGGCAAACTTCCACGGGTCCACCCCCCTTTTATCCCAAAAAGGGGAAACAAATAAACACTCAACCCGGGCACTTTAGCTAGAACAGGCCAATTCAAACACACCCAGGCAACAGATAGACTAAGTGCAGGTAAACAAGTGAGTAACAAGACACCGGGTAAGATATTACCTGTCTTTGATGTCCTCCCGGGAAGCAGTCACAGACACGTGGACGGGTCAATCAAAGGGGCCGGAACATACCGGTGGCTCTGCAGAAGTCTCTACCGTGTACTCGGAGGTGATCAATCTCCCTTTCCTTCCCCCCGGATTCCTCCATCCAACAGCGTCTTCCTTAGGACGGCTTACCGGCCAGAGGCCATAGCCCGATGCCCCACGTTGGGCGCCAAATTGTTATAGTGTAATTTAGAAATAAACAAATTAGAGAAAATTAGATTGCGTATACGCAGAAGTAATTCAGACTGACACATGGAGTTCAGGTTAAAATAACTTCAAGGAAATTTATTGGCAAGTGAAGCAAGAGCGGGCTCGCAGGCCCTTTTAAGGGGGATTTTGCATCATCATTGATTATCGAGATATCAGTAAATAAACATCATTAATTGGATTAATTGTTAAGTGTCTGTGTGACGAACCCTGCTGCATAGACCTGTATTGCTGGGTCGTCTGTTTTCATTGGATTCGTAGATTTCCTGTCCGTACGCTGTTGTTCGTACGTTTCCTAAAGTACCGATTGGAACTACCGAACATCGGCCACCCAGGAGAGGAGTGTGCGGCTCATTAACACCTTGACCACAAATTAGAACGTTGTGGTTAACCGCAAACACCTCTCCATTCCATTTCGTACGGGTGGTCGTCGTTCGTATGCCGAACACGAGGCGGCGGCCATTTTGGACACGAGGCGAATCAGCGGTGTTCGGTGCAAAACCCATGGATCTAAAATCGGACTCTTTATCTACCGAACACCGCTGGAGACGGCCGTCTCCCCTTCTATTCCCTTGGAGGCATACGAACACTGTTCCGTTCGGGAGTTTCTTTCATCCGTATGAACTTACCCAGATAGCCGTCCCATGGAGTCATTCGTATACCGAAGGACTTATGAGAGACTTTGACTCCATGGCGATTGGACTGTGTACATCGGACCTGAGCGCTATTCGGTAGGAATATGCCCTCAGATCCAGGCTATCTGGGGATACGTGACACGAACACTTTATATTCGGTACTTCTGATTTTATGTATTTTATTGCATTTTTTTGTGTTTGAGTTTAAGATGGCGATGGTTCCTATCCTCGGAGTTAATTAGGTTTCTCTCTAATTATCTCCAGGATAGGAAGAGATGTATTGTGGGTAAAATGGGAAGGGCTTGTGTTATAGCCACTGTGATTGGCTACCGTTTAATATATTTTTCAGTCTTCCACCAGGTCCCCTAGGGGAGTGTCTACCTGGTGGAGACCTGCATAAATACTGGGCAGGTAGCCCCCATTAAACACATTCTGCTTGACCTTCAAAACGGAGCTTTGTCTCGTTTGTGGAGGGATTGACTATTGGGACAGCGCTTTCGTTTATTTCTAGCTGTGGAAGGATTTCGGATGGATTGCTGATCGGGAGTTACCGCATTCGTATGCTCCGTTCGGGAGTTTTATGATCGGTTATACTGGAATTGCATTTCTGGAGAAAGGGGATTATCGACTAAACGGCGGCTTCACTCTCCAGGCGGTGAGTGTCGTAACAATTGGTGGCAAGCGACGGGATGAATCCCACCGCCCTGAAGGCCAGCTACACACCCCGGATTGGAAATGCAATATGAGGAATTAAGGCGTGCTACCCTTAAAGACATTTTGGAGCGCAGAGGACGATCAGCGAGCAATCTCAAGAAAAGAGAGATTACTGCTATATTGGTAGAGATGGATACAGCACAGGGAAGGGAGATAGCTAATGTGCCTGGCCTACTGGATTTAACACCCGAGGAGATAGCGTTTAACCGGGCAGTTCAGATAAGGCTGGCACACTTTGGCCCCAACCCTGCAGCGGATATTGTGGTGCAAGTACAAGCCGCAGTGGCAGCACAACAGGCGCTCCAGAGAAGCGGAGCTGCAGCAGCAGAGGTACCCCATAATAACAATGGGAAGAAAAAGGTACCATTTGCTGCTTTTAAAAACTTTATTGAGACTGAAGGAGAGATAGACGGGTTCCTGGCGGACTTTGAACGACAGTGTGCTTTACACCAGGTGCCCGCAGAAGAATGGGTTCCTATCCTCTCTGGGAAATTATCCGGCCGGGCCAGTGAAGCTTTTCGGGCCATCCCAGAGGAGGAACTCACTAGCTACCGGGCAGTAAAAGATGCCCTTTTGACCCGGTACGCTGTTACCCCTGAGGCGTACCGGAGGCGATTCCGGGACAATAATAAACAGGCTGGTGATTCCTATGTGGAATGGGCATGCCGGGTACACCGCACGGCAGTCCACTGGATGACAGGGTGTCGAGCGGTAACTGGGGAAGAGGTGCTGCAAGTGTTCCTGCTAGAACACTGCTTTGACAAGTTACCTGCAGGGGTTCGAGAGTGGGTCAGGGACCGTAAACCCGCTACCTTCCATGAAGCTGCTCGTATGGCTGACGAATACACCGATGCCCGTAAGCTTGATCAGACAGCAGCCAAGGTCCCTGCCCGAGTGGAATACAAACCGGCAGCACCTCCAACCACCAACCTATATCACCCCCCAGCACAACGTACCCCCGCTATGCCGCCAGCACCCAACCATGGGCAGTCAGCCCGATTCAACAAACGGGGTTACTCGAACCAGGTCCAGTGCTATGGATGTAAGCAGATGGGACATAAAAGACCAGAATGTCCTCTAAACCATGCCAACCAAGCACCGTCCTGGAGAAACCCAGCCGGCGGAGCCCAACAGCCACCTCAGCTGTCTGCTCACTGCCTTGAGCAGGAGGAGTTTTGGGGTTTTCTTCACGAAGCAGACCCAGTCCAAGCAGCTCAGCAGGACAACCGCCAACACCACAGACAGACCGTTAAGTTGAATGGGAAAGAGGTCACTGGTCTGAGAGACACCGGAGCTACTATGACCTTGCTCCAAAAGAACCTGGTTTCGGAACACCAACACACCGGGAATACTGTGGCAGTAAGGGTGGCAGGAGGCGCCGTGTTCCGCTTGCCTGTTGCCCGGGTTCATTTGGACTGGGGAGTGGGAGCTGGACATGTGAATGTGGGGGTTATGAAGGACTTGCCGGCCGATGTTTTGCTGGGAAATGATTTGGCCCCTCTGATTTCTGCCTATGCTACTATGGGACCTGGCGAAGCCAACCCAGTGACTACCCGTGCTCAGACCCGTGCTGCTGGAACCAGCCCACCTGCTGCTGAGACCCAGGTAAGAACCGATTCCCCGACTGACACCCCAGGGCAGACGTTAGCTAGTTGGGATTCCCCAGAGGAGTTCGGGAGGGAAACCCAGACAGACCCATCTCTCCAGAGGTATAGGAGCAGAGCAGACACTGGAAAAGAAGGAGCAGAGGGGGAGCGGTATGAGTGGGTGGGGGACAGGTTATATCGGATCCCTAAGCCGTCCCAGAAAAGTGTTGCCCCTCCGCCGAATCGACAGCTGGTAGTGCCCGCGAAATACCGGCGGGAGATTCTGCGGATAGGGCATGAAGTCCCGCTAGCCGGACATCTAGGGTCCCGCCGCACAGGCCATAGGATTATGCAGAATTTTTTTTGGCCAGGGATTAACCAGGCTGTGCGGATATATTGTAGCACGTGTGACACTTGTCAACGGGTAGGGAAGCGGGGGGACCACCCAAAAGGTAGGCTTATGTCGATGCCTATTATTGGGGAGCCCTTTGCCCGCATAGCCGTTGATATTGTGGGTCCACTGGCCAGGGCTAGTCCATCGGGTAAGAAATACATTCTCACCGTGGTGGACTATGCCACTCGCTATCCAGAGGCAGTAGCGCTGTCTAATATAGAGGCAGAGACAGTTGCTGATGCCCTGGTTAGGATTTTTACCAGAGTCGGGTTCCCGCAAGAGATTCTCTCTGACCAAGGAACCCAATTTACCGCTGTGCTTACCCAGCAGCTGTGGAGGGTATGCGGCATTAAACCGATACTTAGTTCCCCATACCATCCACAGACTAACGGTCTCTGCGAGCGATTTAATGGCACCCTCAAACAAATGCTGAGGACCTTTTCTGACACTTGCCGGGACTGGGAGCGATTCCTGCCTCATCTGTTGTTTGCCTACAGAGAGGTGCCCCAGGAATCTACTGGGTTCTCCCCCTTTGAGCTGCTTTATGGGAGAAGGGTCCGCGGACCTCTAGATCTCATTAGAAGCCACTGGGAGGGGGAGACAGAGCAAGAAGGGACCCCCATAGTGCCATATGTTCTGGAGCTCCGGGACCGCATGGAGAAACTGTCTCTGATGGTAAGAGAGAACCTCCAAGTGGCCCAGGGGAGACAGAAGGAATGGTACGATCGGGGTGCCCGACAGCGAGTCTTCCAGGTTGGGCAGAAGGTACTAGTGCTCAAACCTGTGAAGGCGAATAAGATGCAGGCATCTTGGCAGGGCCCGTATAAAGTATTAGCTCAGGTGTGCGATACTACCTACCTTATAGCCAGCTGTTCAGATGACAGGATCCAGCGATCCTTTCATGTGAACATGCTAAAGGAGTATCAGGAACGACCTGAGGATGTAGCTGCAGTATGTGCCCCCGCTGCAGACGATACCGAAAGCTTACCCTTACCCGACCTATTAGCAAGAGGTGCCCAGACGGATCTGACTGACCTCGTACAGCTAGAGGACAGGTTAAGCCCCGCAGAGAAGGAACAGGCGAAACAGCTTCTGTGGGAGAAGCAGGCTACGTTCTCCCAAGAACCCGGCTACACTACCCTAGCTGTACATAAGGTAGAGACCCCTGGACAGAACCCCTTAAGACAGCCCCCTTACCGTATCCCTGAAGCAGTCCGAGAAGGAATGCAGAAGGAGATAGAGGAGATGACCCAGCTTGGGGTCATCGAGCACTCCGATAGCCCTTGGGCCTCCCCTGTAGTCCTGGTGCCTAAGAAAGATGGGACCACCCGGTTCTGTGTGGACTACAGGAGGCTCAACGAGCGGACCACCACTGACGCCTACCCGATGCCACGGGTAGACGAATTATTAGACCGCATTGCCAGGGGACGCTATCTGACCACCATAGACCTGTGTAAGGGCTACTGGCAGATTCCCCTGGCCAAGGACGCTATCCCCAAGTCGGCCTTCGTCACCCCCTTTGGCTTATACCAATTTAAGGTTATGCCATTTGGGATGAAGAATGCCCCAGCTACCTTCCAATGGATGGTGGACAGGCTCCTTGATGGCTTCCAGGAATTTGCTTGTGCATACCTGGATGATATTGCGATCTACAGTGAGTCCTGGGAGGAACACCTGGTGCACGTAGGGGTAGTACTGGATAAAATTCGGGCCGCTGGCCTGACGTTGAAGCCAGAAAAGTGTCATCTAGGCATGGCTGAGGTACAATACTTGGGTCACAGGGTGGGGTGTGGGAGCCAGAGACCAGAGCCGGCCAAGATAGAGGCAGTAGCGAACTGGCCCACACCTATCACTAAGACCCAGGTATTGGCCTTCCTAGGGACAGCAGGGTATTACAGACGCTTTGTCCCCGACTACAGCTCTATAGCTAAACCCCTGACAGACCTGACTAAGAAGAACCTCCCTAAGCAGGTCCTGTGGTCTCCAGCTTGTGAAGCTGCGTTTCAAGCACTTAAGCAGGCTCTCGTGAATGCCCCTGTCCTGGCTGCCCCACTTCCTAACAAACATTTTCTCGTCCATACAGATGCTTCCATGTATGGACTGGGGGCTGTGCTAAGCCAGGTCGGGGAGGATGGAGGAGAACACCCTGTCGCATATCTCAGTCGAAAGCTGTTACCCCGGGAAGTGAGTTATGCGGCAGTGGAGAAAGAATGTTTGGCCCTGGTCTGGGCATTGAAAAAATTGAGTCCCTATTTGTATGGACAGGAATTTTCACTTATCACGGACCACAATCCCCTTGTTTGGCTTAACCGGGTCTCAGGAGACAATGGTAGACTGTTGCGGTGGAGTTTAGCACTACAACCATATAACTTCACCATCAGCTACCGACCCGGTAAGCAGAATGGGAATGCAGATGGGTTATCACGGCAAACCGACGTCCTTGCTACTTCCTAGTCCGGTCATCCCCAAGTTGACCCGCTAAAGGGCCAAGCCGGGTCTGCCGGAGTGTTCCACAAGGGGGGAGCCGTGTGACGAACCCTGCTGCATAGACCTGTATTGCTGGGTCGTCTGTTTTCATTGGATTCGTAGATTTCCTGTCCGTACGCTGTTGTTCGTACGTTTCCTAAAGTACCGATTGGAACTACCGAACATCGGCCACCCAGGAGAGGAGTGTGCGGCTCATTAACACCTTGACCACAAATTAGAACGTTGTGGTTAACCGCAAACACCTCTCCATTCCATTTCGTACGGGTGGTCGTCGTTCATATGCCGAACACGAGGCGGCGGCCATTTTGGACACGAGGCGAATCAGCGGTGTTCGGTGCAAAACCCATGGATCTAAAATCGGACTCTTTATCTACCGAACACCGCTGGAGACGGCCGTCTCCCCTTCTATTCCCTTGGAGGCATACGAACACTGTTCCGTTCGGGAGTTTCTTTCATCCGTATGAACTTACCCAGATAGCCGTCCCATGGAGTCATTCGTATACCGAAGGACTTATGAGAGACTTTGACTCCATGGCGATTGGACTGTGTACATCGGACCTGAGCGCTATTCGGTAGGAATATGCCCTCAGATCCAGGCTATCTGGGGATACGTGACACGAACACTTTATATTCGGTACTTCTGATTTTATGTATTTTATTGCATTTTTTTGTGTTTGAGTTTAAGATGGCGATGGTTCCTATCCTCGGAGTTAATTAGGTTTCTCTCTAATTATCTCCAGGATAGGAAGAGATGTATTGTGGGTAAAATGGGAAGGGCTTGTGTTATAGCCACTGTGATTGGCTACCGTTTAATATATTTTTCAGTCTTCCACCAGGTCCCCTAGGGGAGTGTCTACCTGGTGGAGACCTGCATAAATACTGGGCAGGTAGCCCCCATTAAACACATTCTGCTTGACCTTCAAAACGGAGCTTTGTCTCGTTTGTGGAGGGATTGACTATTGGGACAGCGCTTTCGTTTATTTCTAGCTGTGGAAGGATTTCGGATGGATTGCTGATCGGGAGTTACCGCATTCGTATGCTCCGTTCGGGAGTTTTATGATCGGTTATACTGGAATTGCATTTCTGGAGAAAGGGGATTATCGACTAAACGGCGGCTTCACTCTCCAGGCGGTGAGTGTCGTAACAGTCTGTGTTAGTGTCCACCCATCAATATGATTAATTGGCTCAAAAACTAAGTGGTTAGCTAAGTGTCCACCCACCGCGAGGTGGTATTGTTCTGGACACGGGTGTGGACGGATGGTTCAAGCGCCATCTTTCCCAGCATGAGGTTTACTCGGTGGAAAGGGGGGCTTGGGCGTCATTTTACGTAATTAGTGATGTCAGTCTTGTGATCAGGTGCAAGGTTCTCTTATGAATAGAACATTTCATTAGTACAGTGTTCTCATGGCCTTCAGATTATACTATGTTGCAAATTACAGGAGATTCAGCAATTCCTGGGTTAGTCATGTCTTTATAGAAAATACAGTCTCTGTTCATTGTATTAAATGTAGCTGGGAAATTCTGTCATGTAATGTAGTTTAAAATGGAGAATCTGTCAGGTAATGAGGACAAAATGGAGGGTCTGTCACAGTGTGAGGTTAAAATGGAGTTAGTACAATAATTCAATACAAGTTCAATAAAGATTTTTAATAATTCTACATCACTACCAGCACCCTCACACACAAACAGCACCCACACAAACACCCTCACCCACATAGCACACTACCAGCACCCTCACACACACATCACACTAACAGCACCCTCACGCCACCCTCACACAGCACACTAGCAGCACACACACACACAGCAGTGTATATGTATATGTATATGTATATATATATATATATATATATATATATATATGTATATATATATATATATATATATATATTACACATGCAGCGTGTGTTTGTGCTTTAGGGTGCACACCCTAATGCAATAGGCTGCGCACGCCTATGCTTCCAGGGGCCATAGTCATGAGGAAGGAGGCTGGCAAACAGGCTTCTCCACAATCCAGGGAAGAAGGGCAATTTATAATTTAAAGGGCCAGTTACAAATAGCAATTTGTAACAATCATCATCATCACACCGTATGTCCATGTGTGTAATGCTGCCTGCCTGAGACATTTCCCTGTTATCTACATCCTCTGGCAATAATGGTTGCGCATCACTCATTTCTTCAAACGGATGTGTGAATAACTCCTCTGACATACCAAGTGAAGCGGCTGTGGTGCTAGTTTTGGTGGTGGCGGCAGGCGGGTGAGTGGTATCTTGAGAGGTGCCCGAAGCTAAGCTGGAGGAGGATGGTGCGTCAAGGTTCCAAGCGGAAGCTGTAGAAGATTGGGTGTCCTGTGTTAGCCAGTAAACTATGTCCTCAGAACTTTTCAAGTTCGGGGTATGTGGCCTCTGAAAACTGGGCATTATTCTAGGGCCAAAGGGAATCACAGCACCACGACCACGATGGCCCCTGCGGGGTGGCCTGCCTCTGCCTGTCATTTTTTTTTTGATTAGTGGTACTATGCGTGCAAGCTACTGTGAGACCAGATATGAGTGGCACTGTGCAGTGGCAGAGGTTGGCAGAGTACACACTGTAGGCCTGACACACCCGCTTGAAGACAACTAACTGCTATTCAATCTATAACAGTGAAAAAAGTTTTTTTTTTAAATGCACGCTATTGTGACACCAGATATGAGTGGCAATGTGCACTGGCAGAGGTTGGCAGAGTGCACGCTGTTGGCCTGACACACCCGCTTGAAGACAAGTAACTGCTATTCAATCTATAACAGTGAAAAAAGTTTTTTGCTTTTAAATGCACGCTATTGTGACACCAGATATGAGTGGCAAAGTGGACTGGCAGAGGTTGGCAGAGTACACGCTGAAGGTCTGACACCCGCTTTAAGGACACTGTAACAGATCCTTCCAACTTAGTCTTTTGTTCGGTTCATGCCTCTGTTCGCCTGATTTCGTGCGAAGTCCGTATGTGAAATATAGGTGGCCGCCATTTCGGGACTTTACACGTGTTCGCGGCCATCTTGTGTACGAACAGCGGTGTTTGCCTGTAACCGCATGGAACTAAAAACGGATACGCAAACAGGCGAACACCGCTGAGTCCTCCAGACCTCCATAAGTTCGCACAGAAACTACCGAACACTCCACCATTCGGTAGTTACACTCAGTCATCTATGGGGATTTCAGCGAACCCCGCGATTCGGATGGATGACAAGATTTTCATACCGTTTTACCGTGCGAACAGAGACCGACCGCAAGGCCAAAACTCATGGAACTATTTTCGGCTAGTTGGTCTGTGCGGTCGGTCAAAACTTTGAAACTCTGTAACTCCCGAACCGTTCATCCAATCGGGCTGATTTTTGGACAGAGTGTTCCCCTAACGAAGATCTATCAAGCGGTGCCGGATTTAAGGGTGTACCCCCTGTTTTTGGGGTACATCCAGAACTGGGGTAAAATATTGTATGTTCTAATTGTATTATGTGGTTATCTGAGGGGAGGAGACGTGGGGGTGTTACCCTGTGCATAATTGGTTGTTTTTATCCTCCCCCTGGGAGTGTCCTGTGTGTACCCTTTTCTAATAAAAAGCAGGCTGGGTGTCCCAGTCCTCAGTTCATCTTGACCCTTCATAACGTAGCCTCGTCTCGTTCTTGAAAGGGGATTGTTTGGGAAGGTTATTCTGTTCCTGTTGCAGCTGAACCTGATTCTCGCTCTGGATATCGTGGATGGGATTACATCAGCCTACTTCTCCACAGCAGCTTGCAGGGAAAAAGGACGTCTCCAACGGCAGAAACCCTCTCTCTATCTGGGTAGCCGTTACATTGGTGGCAAGCGGTGGGATGGTCCTTTTATCCAAGGAGCAAGTGCTGAATGGAGTCTCAGTATGCCAAGCTGAAAAGACCCACACTAAAGGATTTATTGGAGAATCGTGGTAGGAGTGCCAGCAACAGACCACGGAGGGAGCTGATAGCTGACCTACTGGAGCTGGACGAGATGGATAGGTCCATGGAGGTAACGGAACCCATGGCACCCATCAGTGAGGACGATGTGATTACGGCAATTGTGCAGCGGAGGTTAGCGTTGTATCCAGTCACGTCTACAGAGCTAATAACCCAACTGCTCCGGGAAACAAGGGAAGAGATCCAAACCAAGAGGGATCAAGAAATGGAACTGGTAAGAGCCAGACAGCTCACTACACAGACAGTTCCTACCCCGCTACCCACTACTACAGTAAAGAAAATTCCCTTCAATGCATTTAAAACCTTTGTGGAAAATGAAGAGGAAATTGATGGGTATTTGGCGGACTTTGAAAGACAGTGCTCGCTACATCAAATACCGCCAGGGCAATGGGTCACTATCCTGGCGGGAAAACTATCAGGAAAAGCTAGTGAGGCTTTTCGAGCGCTCACTACAGAGGAGATCACGCAGTACCAAACAGTAAAAGAGGCACTGCTCACCAGGTATGCGGTAACCCCAGAAGCCTACCGTCGCCGCTTCCGGGAGTCCAAAAAGAAAGCTGTGGACTCCCACATGGAATGGGCCAACCGACTACAAAGAGTGGCATCACATTGGGTCCAAGGGTGTAAGGCCAACACCGGAGAGGAGATATTGCAATTGTTCTTAATGGAACATTTCTTCCAAAATTTGGCTGCGGACCTACAAGACTGGGTACGAGACCGGCGCCCCGCTAATTTAAATGAGGCGGCTCGGCTGGCCGATGAATACGCCGAGACAAGGAGAGTAAGCCAGGGTACTCCACGACCAGCTCATAAGGTAGAGCCACGTACCCCAGCCGCTGTCTCACGCCCAGAGTTTCGAGCTCCAGTCCCACCAGGACCACCCCGTCCTCAGGGACCTACCAACTACCCCCGAGATTTGTCGAAAGTGACGTGCCATCACTGCGGCAACCTCGGACATATTGCTCGATATTGTCCCCTAAGATCCAATAGCAACAATTGGAGACGCACAACTCCCAACACAGAGGCCCCTGCATCACGACCCTCTGCGGCTCACTGTGTGGAAGCTGAAATGGGCCCTGAGGAATGCCTGGGGATTTTGTATGAAGCAGATCCCATACAAGCTGCTTCGCCAGATAACCGACAGCATCATCGGCAGGAAGTTCGGGTGAATGGACAAACAGCACAAGGCCTAAGAGACACCGGGGCTACCATCACGTTGATCCAAAAACACCTAGTAAAGCCAGAGAATGTGTCTACCCGCACTGTTGCTGTTCGGGTCGCAGGGGGCGCTGTTTTTCGCTTGCCCACTGCCCGAGTACACTTAGACTGGGGAGTCGGATCGGGAAAAACCACAGTTGGCATTATGGACAACTTGCCTGCCGAGGTCGTCTTGGGAAATGACATTGGCCCCTTGACCTCAGCATATTTGCCCACACCTGCTGCCGCTTGTCCCGTAACCACCCGCTCACAGGCCCGTGTCACAGATGACCCTAATACAGGCCGGGAGACCCAGGTAAGCCAAGCACCCACATGTAACCCTACTCCAACAAGCAGGCCCATAGCTTGGGACACCCCAGAGGAGTTTGGGAGGGAAACTAGAGAGGACCCCACCCTCCAAAAGTATCGAGAATTAGCAGACAGTAGGGAGGGCAAACAGGAACGTTTTCTATGGGATGGGGACAGGTTGTACAGACTGACGGAAGGGAAAAAGAGAGGCTGTCCCCCTTCGCAGAAGCGCCAACTAGTGGTACCCAGAAAGTACCGGTTGGAGCTTCTCCGAATCGGCCACGACATTCCGTTGGCAGGGCATCTAGGGGGTAACCGTACCACCTTCCGGATCACCCAGACCTTCTTTTGGCCGGGGATCTCAAAGGATGTACGACGTTACTGCAGCACTTGTGACGTATGCCAACGGGTAGGGAAGAGAGGAGATCACCCTAAAGCTCGACTGTTACCTATGCCTGTGATCGAGGAACCATTTAGCAGGGTGGCAGTCGACCTAGTGGGACCCCTACCTAACCCCAGTCCCTCTGGTAAGAAATACATCCTTACCGTAGTGGACTATGCTACTCGCTACCCGGAAGCTGTCGCTCTGACGAATATCCAGGCTGACACTGTCGCCAGTGCTCTAGTCGGGATATTCACCCGAGTGGGATTTCCTCAGGAAATCTTGTCCGATAGAGGGACCCAGTTTACCGCAGACCTAACCCAGCAGCTATGGAAGGTTTGTAGTATTAAACCCCTACTTAGTTCCCCGTACCACCCTCAGACTAACGGTCTCTGTGAACGTTTTAACGGTACCCTAAAGCAATTGCTACGGACCTTTACAGCGGAATACAAAGATTGGGAACGATTCTTGCCGCACCTCCTGTTCGCTTATCGGGAGGTGCCACAGGAATCCACAGGGTTCTCTCCCTTTGAACTGCTCTATGGCCGGAGAGTACGAGGCCCTCTCGACCTCATCCGAGAGCACTGGGAGGGAGAGACAGAACATGAGGGTGTCCCCATCGTGCCATATGTGCTAGAAATGCGGGACCGTATGGAACAGTTAGCCCGGATGGCACGGGACCATCTCCATGCGGCCCAGGGACGGCAGAAACGTTGGTACGATCAGGGCGCCCGCCAGCGAACGTTCCAAGTAGGCCAGAAGGTGCTGGTGCTTAGACCTGTCAAAGGGAATAAGCTCCAGACCTCCTGGCAGGGCCCTTACAAAGTGGTAGCACAGGTATGTGACACCACCTATGTAATTGCCAGCAGCAAAGATGAAAGGATTCAGAAGTCCTTTCACGTAAATTTATTAAAAGAATATCAAGAAAGGCCCGAGGATATAGCAGCCATATGTATACCAGCCACTGAAGACCCTGACAGCTTACCCATACCCGACCTTTTAGCTAACTCGGAACCTAAGACCCTGCTCAATACCATACAGCTAGGGGAGCGGTTAACCCCCGCTGAAAAGGGACAGATCCGACAACTGCTGACTGAAAAGAGGTTGACGTTTTCCCAAGAGCCCGGATACACCCCCTTAGCAACTCACTATGTAGAGACCCCAGGTCAAACTCCTCTCCGGCAAACTCCCTATAGGATCCCTGAGGCAGTAAAAGATGAGATGAGGAAGGAAATCCAGGAGATGCTAAGACTAGGAGTGATAGAGCCATCTGACAGCCCGTGGGCCTCACCGGTGGTCCTAGTCCCCAAAAAGGATGGGACTACCCGGTTCTGTGTCGATTATCGACGTCTCAATGACAAAACCCTGACAGACGCATATCCCATGCCCCGAGTAGACGAGCTATTAGATCGTATTGCCAGGGGACGTTATCTGACCACCATCGATTTGTGTAAAGGGTATTGGCAGATTCCCCTGGCCAAGGAGGCTATCCCTAAGTCGGCCTTTGTCACCCCATTTGGCTTGTACCAATTTAAGGTCATGCCATTTGGGATGAAAAACGCCCCGGCTACATTTCAGCGCTTAGTGGACCGCCTCCTTGATGGCTTCCAGGATTTCGCCTGCGCGTACCTGGATGACATTGCGATTTATAGCGAAACCTGGGGAGAGCACTTAAGGCATGTAGAGGCCGTACTGGATCAGATTCGGGCCGCAGGCTTGACTCTGAAACCAGAAAAGTGTAACTTCGGCATGGCAGAAGTCCAGTACCTGGGACATCGAGTGGGATGTGGGAAGCAGCGCCCAGAACCCGCTAAAATTGAAGCTGTAGCTAACTGGCCCACACCCCACACCAAAACTCAAGTATTAGCATTTTTGGGGACCGCAGGATATTATAGGAGGTTTGTCCCTGACTATAGTACCATCGCAAAACCATTAACAGACCTAACCAAAAAGAGCTTGCCTAGGATAGTCCTGTGGTCTCCCGCCTGTGAAACAGCCTTTCAGGCCCTAAAGAATGCTCTGATTCATGCACCTGTCCTGTCTGCCCCCGTCCCTAACAAAAGATTTGTCGTTCATACAGATGCATCCATGTATGGACTGGGGGCAGTTCTAAGCCAGGTCGGAGAAGATGGAGGCGAGCACCCTGTCGCGTATCTCAGTAGGAAACTGTTACCTAGAGAAGTGAGCTACGCGGCAGTGGAAAAGGAATGCTTAGCCCTGGTCTGGGCATTAAAGAAACTCACCCCATATTTGTACGGACAGGAATTTACACTAATCACCGACCATAACCCCCTGGTGTGGTTAAACAGAGTAGCTGGAGATAATGGACGCTTGTTGAGATGGAGCCTAGCACTGCAACCCTACAACTTTTCCATTCAATACCGCCCGGGCAGGTTTAACGGGAATGCCGATGGTCTGTCCAGACAAACAGAACTATTACCCTAACAAGGGACCGGACAGCCCCAAGTTGACCCGAAAAGGATCAATCCGGGTCTGCCGGAGTGTTCCACAAAAGGGGAGCAGTGTAACAGATCCTTCCAACTTAGTCTTTTGTTCGGTTCATGCCTCTGTTCGCCTGATTTCGTGCGAAGTCCGTATGTGAAATATAGGTGGCCGCCATTTCGGGACTTTACACGTGTTCGCGGCCATCTTGTGTACGAACAGCGGTGTTTGCCTGTAACCGCATGGAACTAAAAACGGATACGCAAACAGGCGAACACCGCTGAGTCCTCCAGACCTCCATAAGTTCGCACAGAAACTACCGAACACTCCACCATTCGGTAGTTACACTCAGTCATCTATGGGGATTTCAGCGAACCCCGCGATTCGGATGGATGACAAGATTTTCATACCGTTTTACCGTGCGAACAGAGACCGACCGCAAGGCCAAAACTCATGGAACTATTTTCGGCTAGTTGGTCTGTGCGGTCGGTCAAAACTTTGAAACTCTGTAACTCCCGAACCGTTCATCCAATCGGGCTGATTTTTGGACAGAGTGTTCCCCTAACGAAGATCTATCAAGCGGTGCCGGATTTAAGGGTGTACCCCCTGTTTTTGGGGTACATCCAGAACTGGGGTAAAATATTGTATGTTCTAATTGTATTATGTGGTTATCTGAGGGGAGGAGACGTGGGGGTGTTACCCTGTGCATAATTGGTTGTTTTTATCCTCCCCCTGGGAGTGTCCTGTGTGTACCCTTTTCTAATAAAAAGCAGGCTGGGTGTCCCAGTCCTCAGTTCATCTTGACCCTTCATAACGTAGCCTCGTCTCGTTCTTGAAAGGGGATTGTTTGGGAAGGTTATTCTGTTCCTGTTGCAGCTGAACCTGATTCTCGCTCTGGATATCGTGGATGGGATTACATCAGCCTACTTCTCCACAGCAGCTTGCAGGGAAAAAGGACGTCTCCAACGGCAGAAACCCTCTCTCTATCTGGGTAGCCGTTACAGACACTGACTGCTATTAGCTTACAGTGAAAAAAGTTTTTTGTTTTTAAAGGCACGCTATAGTGACACTAGATATGAGTGGCAAAGTGCACTTGCAGAGGTTGGCAGAGTACACGCTGAAGGCCTGACACACCAGCTTGAAGGACACTGACTGCTATTAGCTTACAGTGAAAAACTTTTTTTCTTTTTAAAGGCACGCTATTGTCACACCTGATATGAGTGGCATAGTGGACTGGCAGAGGTTGGCAGAGTACACGCTGAAGGCCTGACACCCAGACGCTTGAAGACAACTAACTGCTAGTCAATCTATTACAGTGAAAAAAAATTTTTTGTTTTTAAATGTCAAGCTTAAGCTATTGTGACACCAGATATGAGTGGTGGCACTGGGCAAGTGGGCACAGTATCCACTGTGAGCCTGACACAGAAGCTGGCAGACAACTAACTGCTATTCAATCTATTACAGTGAAAAAAATTTTTTTGTTTTTAAATGTCAAGCTTAAGCTATTGTGACACCAGATATGAGTGGTGGCACTGGGCAAGTGGGCACAGTATCCACTGTGAGCCTGACACAGAAGCTGGCAGACAACTAACTGCTATTCAATCTATTACAGTGAAAAAAAAAATGTTCGTTTTTAAATGTCAAGCTTAAGCTATTGTGACACCAGATATGAGTGGTGGCACTGGGAAAGTGGGCACAGTATCCACTGTGAGCCTGACACAGAAGCTGGCAGACAACTAACTGCTATTCAATCTATTACAGTGAAAAAGATTTTTTTGTTTTTAAATGCAAGCTTAAGCTATTGTGACACCAGATATGAGTGGTGGCACTGGGCAAGTGGGCACAGTATCCACTGTGAGCCTGACACAGAAGCTGGCAGACAACTAACTGCTATTCAATCTATTACAGTGAGAAAAAAAATATTTTTAAATGTCAAGCTTAAGCTATTGTGACACCAGATATGAGTGGTGGCCAGGGCCGTCTTTAACGCGGGGCAAACGGGGCAGCTGTGGGCCCAGTGACTTCAGGTGTCCCAAAGCAGCTTCCCCGTGGGCCCCGTTGCCCTCAATAATCCTCCACCGCCATTGCCGCCAGCCAGGGCCGACACACTAAGTAGGCCCACCGGGTGGCCCATGCACTTAGGGCCACCCGGTGGGCTTGTTTTTAGCAGGGGCCTGGTCACGCGCTAAAAACAGCGCAACCGGCCCCTTGCTTTTCAGCAGTCGTCTGGGAGGAAGTGAAAGCCGCAAGTCACTTCCTCCCATAAAGAGAGGAGTCATGCGGGTGGGGGCAGAATGAGATGCGCGGGAGGGAGGAGGAAAAGGAGGCAGTGAGGAGGAGGGCTCCTCACTCCCATCAGCTTCAGGCACCACACTGGGCCCTAGGTAGGAAACTGGAGGGTGGGTTTAAAAATTTGAATTTTACATGTCTGTCTGTCTGTATGTGTCAGTATGTCTGTGTGTGTGTCAGTATGTCTGTCTGTGTGTGTGTGTGTCAGAATGTGTGTGTGTGTCAGAATGTGTGTGTGTGTGTGTGTGTGCCAGTATCCCTGTCTGTGTCAGTATGTCTTTGTGTGTGTGTGTGTGTGTGTGTAGGTATGTTTGTCTGTGTATGTATCTGTGTGTTAGTATTTATGTCAGTATATGTGAATGTGTGTGTCAGGGTCACAGTATGTCTGTTTGCGTGTCAGTATGTCTGTCAGTGTATGTGTCTGTGTGTGTGTCAGTTTGTCTGTCAGTGTATGTGTGTGTGTTAGTATGTCTGTCAGTGTATGTATCATTATGTCTACCAGTGAATGTGTTCATATGTCTGACAGTATATGTGTCTGTTTATCTGTATGTGTGTGTGCATATTATGTGTGTACCTGTATATCAGTGTGTGTATCTGTAGTATCTGCATGAAGTCAGTGTGTTGTAGTATACCTGTGTGCCTGAGCATCTGCGTGTGTGTCAGGTTGTGTATCTGTTTGTCTGCATCTGCGTCAGTTTATGTGTCTGTATCTGCAAGTGTGTCAGTGTGTAAATCTGTGTATCTGCATGTGTTTCAGTGTGTCAGTGTGTACCTGTGTGTATGTGTATCACAGTGTGTGTGTGGCAGTGTATGTGCATACATCTCAGCATTGATACACCAACACTACATACAAACAGACTCCTGCATTGAAACATCAACACTACACACAAACACACTCCTGCATTGAAACATCAACACTACATACAAACACACACATTTTGGTGTTTCCAATAATACCAATAATATATGAACACACCCCTACATTCAAAAACTAACACTACACATAAATGCATGCTTGCATCCAAATGCCACATACAAACACACCCCGACATTCACACAAACATACTCCATACAAAAACATGCTTACATTCAAACACACCAATGCTTTGAGCATGGGAAAATGGTAGAACTCCAGCTGTCAAAACATTGTTGGAGTTGCACGACAGATAGGGATCTACCTTCTTGCTACCCTTGCGATTGGGGGGGCCCAAAAAAATTCTTGCACCATGGCTATTTCTACTTTAGTCCATCAATGTGTCGGGGTGGAGGGCTTTATTGCATGCCAGAGAGTGAGGTGGGAGGTGACGGCAGTAGGATCCAGGGGGCCCAAGCAAATGCGGAGACTTCCATTCCCACTTATGTTCATTCCCATTCATCCGAAGAAAGTGACATTTGGTGAAAAACTCCTGAACGAGGGGTGCACAACTAGCCTTCTCACGAATTGTTCTGTAATAGGAGCCCTCTGTATTCTCAGTGGTTATGGAGTTTCTCCTTGCTGCAGTGGTTTCCCCTTTTTGTTGTAATAAAGGACACTTCGCCCCTGGATTATGGAGAGAACTAATTGACCATCTTTTCCCTTGAAACTATAACATCTGGGACTTATTTGGTCCTAGGACATTTTTTTTTTGCCTGCTAGGACTCTTACCAATACCACTTCGAACTGTTGAAGTGATTCAAAGTGGTACTTCGAACCGTCGAACAACCGAAGTACCGGACCACCCAGAATTGGAAGTGGGCTGCTTGTTAACCGCCCAGAAGCTGTGGTTAACCGCAGCCTAATTGACGAACATGATGGGTGGTCGCCGTTCGTATGCACAAACACGTGGTGGCGGCCATCTTAAACTGTCGAACGGCCAGCTGTGTTTTGTCGACCGCATGGAACTGTTTTCGGCCACTTGACCCCAAGAACACCGCTGAAACTTCCAGATTTCGGTACATTGGAGCCCACGAACCAGGGACACACATAGACTATGATCATTCACCAGTTGATTTGGTAATTTGAACTTTTGGAAAAAGACCGGTCACACTGCCTAATTCTCTGGAACTGTTTTGGGCATGAAAATATGCGTGCGGTTGGTCAAAAGAGACTTCCAGGAATTTCCTGAAACCCTTCTCTGATCTGGGTGATATTTGGATATGTTATTCACCCAGATCGGGACTATCAGGGGATGTAAGATGGGGATATGTGGTGTTTTGGGGTGTTTTCCAGACTTTGTAAAAATGTATGTTTTTCTGCTTAGAGTTAATTGTATCACAGGCAGAGGGGAGGGTTGTGTACACTGTATCGGAGTGTCTGCATGTAAGACTCTGTTTTTATTGGTTTGTTAATTCTGTGCCCTGTGCCCCACAAGGCCCACCTGGGTGTGAACTAGGGGGGGAAAACTGTATAAAAACTCAATCTGTTCAATAAACCTTCAGACCTTCAGACCCTCAACTCGCAGCCTCGTCTTGTGTTGTAGGGAAATGCTATACCTGCTTTAATCACTAGCTCTTTTCAGAGCTTTTCAGAGCTCTAAGGAACTTGCTCCTCATAGCAATCTACATATTGGTACCAGGGGCGTATTAGCCGCGAGGCAAACAAGGCATTTGCCTTGGGCGGCATTTTCCAGGGGGCGGCAAAAAAAGCCGCCCCCAAACGCCCAGGGCAAATGCCTTGTTAGCCTTGCGGCTAACTGACATGCCGTCTGGGCGGTCTGCTGGGCAGTGCTGGCGGGCGGTCTGCTGGGCAGTGCTGGCGGGCGGGCGGGCGGCTGGCGAGGGAGCACTTCCTCTGAGCTGTCTGCTCAGCTCCCTCGCGCGCCGCACAGTGAGGCTGGGAGCCGGAATATGACGTCATATTCCGGCTCCGCCTCCCAGCCTCACTGAGCGGCGCGCGAGGGAGCTGAGCAGACAGCTCAGAGGAAGTGCTCCCTCGCCGCCCGCCCGCCAGCACTGCCCAGCAGCCACTGGACCACCAGGGAGAAATAGGACCCCCCCCCCCAGCATTCCCAAAGGTAAGGAGGCTGGAGGGGGGGTAAATTTTAAATAAAAATGTGTTAAATATGTGAGTGAGTGAGTATGTGTGTGTGTGTGTGAATGTCTGTTAGTGTGTGTGTGTGTGAATGTCTGTGTGTGTGTGTTAGTGTGTGTGTGTCTGTCTGTTAGTGTGTGTGTCTGTCTGTTAGTGTGTCTGTGTATGTCTGTTAGTGTGTGTGTGAATGTCTGTTAGTGTGTCTGTGTATGTCAGTGTGTGTGTCTGTTAGTGTGTGTGTGTGTATGTCTGTTAGTGTGTGTGTGTGTATGTCTGTTAGTGTGTGTGTATGTCTGTTAGTGTGTGTGTATGTCTGTTAGTGTGTCTGTGTATGAATGTCTGTTAGTGTGTCTGTGTATGTCTGTTAGTGTGTGTCTGTGTCTGTGTATGTCTGTTAGTGTGTGTGTGTGTATGTCTGTTAGTGTGTGTGTGTATGTATGTCTGTTAGTGTGTATGTCTGTTAGTGCGTGTGTGTGTGTGTGTCTGTTAGTGTGAGTGTGTGTGTATCTGCTAGTGAGTGTGTGTCTGTTAGTGAGTGTGTCTGTAAGTGTGTGTGTGTTTCTGTTAGCGAGTGTGTGTTTCTGTTAGCTAGTGCATGCGTATCTGTAAGTGAATGTGTGTGTGTGTATTTAGAAGGCGGGGCGGGGGAAGGGTGGGGTGGTGCGGGCGGGGGGAAGGGTTGGATGGGGGTGGCGCGGGCGGGAGGGGGGCGCCTGAGTTTTGTCCTGCCTAGGGCAGCACAAAACCAGGATACACCACTGATTGGTACTCCACAGCGCCCTTCCAGATTGGGGACAAGGACATCTAGGTGGTAAATACCCAGACTACTCCAGGGGTGACCATCAAAGGTTCCTTTCAATATTTCATTGTGTTTGGAGTTCCCGAAACCGACCGTCCGCACAGCCTGAATCTCTGGAACTATTTTGGGCAGGAGCCTCGTGTGCGGTTGGTCAGAAACAAGACTTCCATAACACTCTTAAACCCCTGAACCGATCTGGGTGATTTTTAAATATGTTGCTCCCCCATATCAGGGCTAATCAGAGGATATAACTTGTGTGGATTATGTGTTTTGGGGGTACTTTCGGGTTACCTGTAAATTGTATTCTTTTTCACCTAGAGATAATTGAGTTAGTACAGTATCTGTCTCAATTATCTTTCAGGCAGAAGGGAGGGATTGTATGATTGCATATGGGAGTGTCACGCATTTGAACACCATTATCATTGGTCTGTGACTTTATATTGTAGCTTCCCACAAGGTCCATGTGGGAGTACCCTGTAACGGATCACCTGGCATCCCGAATGGGTACCTCCATTGACGGATGCTCCTAGTGCTTCCCGAGGGCTCCAAGCACTCCACTTGACACCATAAGCACTGCAGATGCCACGAACCACCGCAGCTTGGTTGGGGTCTCGCCGTCTCCTACCCACCCTGGACCTCCGAAAAGGCTCCAGGTTCCAGTGGGTGAACCTCTCTTTCCCCAGAGAGTGAAGCAGGAACAAGCTCTTACAGGAGCTTAGTGATTATTCAAGGGAGTATGAATAGCATAGTAGCCCTTGTATCTTTTTCCTCCAATAATAGACAGGATTCTAGATTGAGGGTGAAGTAGAACTGAAGGTTTATTGGTACAGCTGCTCTTTTATACAGATTTTCCCACAAGGTTACCGCCCACACGGACCTTGTGGGGCACAGGACATGAAATTAACAATCCAATAAAAACGTTTTACACTCAGTCACTCCCAGTGTACCCAATCCCTCCCCTCTGCCTGTGATACAATGAACTAAGACAATGGGCTAACTCAATGAACTCTAAGCAGAAAAAAAAAGTTTTTACAAACCCCAAAAAATACCCCCAAATATCCCCTGATAGCCCTGATCTGGGTAAACAACATTTCCAGTATGTTCAGGAGTTCCTGGACCATTTGCGGGTTCTCACCGAATCTGTTCGGGAGAACCTGCAGGCGGCCCAGGAGTGCCAGAAGAAGTGGTACGATAGGGGAACCAGTGATAGGGGACTAGACCTAGGGCAGAAAGTATTGGCCCTGAGACCTGCTAAGAAGGACAAGCTGCAAGCAGCCTAGCAGGGACCTTTCAAGGTGGTAGAGCGCAAATGTTCAGATGAAAGGCTGATAAAAGCTTTTCATGTGAACATGCTCAAACCCTATTTTGAGAGAACGGAGGATGTGGGCGCCGTGTGTGCTCCCGCCACTGAGGATAGTGAGGGACTAACCCTCCCTGATTTATTAGACACCTCCACGTGTACTATTGACCAAGTAAGCTTGGGTCAAAACTTAAACCCCTTAGAGAAAGGTGAGGCATCTCAACTGCTGCAGGGATACCAAGAAATGTTTTCTGCCATCCCAGGCTATACCTCCGCTGCGGTACATCGTGTAGAAACCCATGGAGAAACGCCATTACGGCAGCAACCATATCGTATCCCTGAGGCAGTACAGGAGAGTATGCTCACCGAGATAAGGGATATGCTAAAGCTAGGGGTTATAGAACCCTCACAAAGTCCTTGGGCTTCCCCGGTAGTACTAGTACCGAAGCGCGACGGCACCACGCGCTTCTGTGTAGACTATCGGAGGCTCAATGATCGCACCATAACCGACGCATACCCCATTCCCAGAATAGATGAGCTCTTAGACCGTATGGCGGGGGGGAGTTACTTGACTACCCTGGACCTGTGCAAAGGGTATTGGCAGATCCCCTTGGAGCCTGCGGCCATTCCCAAGTCAGCATTCGTCACCCCATTTGGGCTATACCAATTTAAGGTTATGCCCTTTGGGATGAAGAATGCCCTGGCTACGTTTCACCGAAAGTTTGTCCCAGAGTACAGCGCCCTGGCCAAACCCCTCACTGACCTTACCAAAAAGGCCCTACCAAAACAGGTCTCCTGGACCAGAGTGCGCGGACGCTTTCCAGAAACTTAAAGCGGCATTGAGTGAGGCTCCTGTGTTGGCAGCACCCAACCACAGTAAACAATTTCTTGTCCACACAGATGCCTCCATGTTTGGGTTGGGAGCCGTGTTGAGCCAAGTCGGAGACGACGGCATGGAACACCCGGTGGCATATCTCAGCCGTAAACTTTTGACCAGAGAGGTCAGCTATGCCACCGTGGAGAAGTAGTGCTTAGCGCTCGTTTGGGCACTCAAGAAACTCCAGCCATACCTATATGGACGGGCATTTACCCTTATGACCGACCACAACCCCCTTGTGTGGCTAAACCGGGTAGCTGGCGACAACCCCAGGCTATTACGATGGAGCCTAGCCCTCCAGCCATATAACTTTACCATGCAATACCGTCCGGGCAAACAAAACGGTAATGCGGATGGTCTGTCCCGACAGGCCGTAATGGACTCATAAAAAAAAAAAATAATAATTCTCGGTCATCCCCAAGCCAACCCAACAGGGTCTAGGTGGGTATGCCAACCCATGGACTTATAGGGGAGCAGTGTGAAGAAATTACCCCTGTATTCGGTATTTATTCATGTTTCCCTGCTATTTCTTCATGTTTCCATTCGGTAGATGAAACTACCGAACAAAGATCACCCCCTGGCTCATTTAACTTCAAAAACGGCATCAATTAAACCCTCTACGTGTGCGGCCAGCGTTCGTACTGCCGAACGCCACGTGGCTGAGAAAACCGCGGCCATCTTTTTTCATATGAACAAAGGCAGCGGGACTTGGTCGTCGAGTGTCTGGAAAATCGGACATTCGACTTCCCGAACTCCGGTCTCAAACACTCGAACACTGGAACTATATGTACCGATTAGCTAGAAGAGCGCTATTCGGTATGGTTGTGCATACTTATGAGGGGAACAATCGCTGTTAGGAGCCAGGGGAATCTATTTGGTACTTTTGTTAGTTTTCTCCTTTTTCTAAAGTGACCGGCAAAACCACCCAAACTTGTGGAACAATTTTGGGCAGCCCACCCACGGTGACTTTTGAGAACCCCTGAACCGATCTGGGTGAAATTTGAATATGTTGGTCACCCAGATCGGGGCTATCAGAGGACATATTATTTGTGGGGATACTCCAGGTATAAAGGGGTGTTCCATATATTGGGGAAAACAGTGATTTTTCTGCCTGGAGATAATCAAGTTATTACTTTATCAGACTTGATTATCTCCAGGGCTAGGGGAGGGAATTATGTGTTTGTGCTGGGTGTGCATTATGTTTTTACTTTATGGGATTGGTTACATGTTGTCCCTCCCTGTGGGATGTCCCCTTGCATGGGGACTTGCATAAAAGCCTGTGTGTGTTAATTAAAGCCAGTTCTTCTTGTATCCTGATTCTTGACTTCGGCTGTTATTTGCAATTCTTATGCTTTACTAAGGGAATTATCTTGTGAAGCTATTGCTATTTCGTATGGATTTCGTTTATTGCAACTACCGAACGGAGAGCTATATATACTAGGCTCTGGCGGTTCGGGAGGAAACTACCGAAGGAGGTTTAAATACACTTGGTTTCTTTACACTGCTATAATCACCAGCTCTTGTAAGATCTATACTATCCTGGGAAATCAGAAAGCATCACTCTGAACAGGGGGAAAAGAACGGCTCAGGCAGCAAAACCCCTCATCCCTCAGGGTAGCTGCCACAGACAGCAAGAACTACAACCGGGTGAAACAAGCTATATTAGCGCGATATGCCATTACTCCCGAGGCATACTGATGCCGATTCCGAGAACTAAGGAAGCAGGAGAAAGATTTGCACGCAGAGTGGGCTTACCGACTTCAAAGAGCCACCATGGGATGGGTCCAGGCTAACCAAGCCACAACTACAGAGGAACTAATCCAACTTATCCTCCTAGAGCAGTTCTTCAATGGGCTAGTACTGGAAGTACAGGAGTGGGTAAAGGACCGTAACCCCCTTACCCTCAAAGACACCACCCGGCTGGCAGATGAACACTACGACGCCAGGCGCCACCACCCTACTTATTTTCAAGACCGGCTGTATCTACACCAGCACCACCTGCACTAGCCCCTCAGCGTCATGGTAATGTGTTTAAGCCCACAGCGCCTAGGTTTCAACCTCTTGAGATCTGAGAGGGGACCCATCGAAGGGCAGGCTAATTGAGCTGTTGTCCATTCTCACCTCTCTTGCGACTTATTTTTCTCTCCTTAGGTTTCAACCTCATTCCAACATTAGGTGACATCAATGCCAACAGTTGGGACATGTACAGAGGGGATGCCACCCAGAACCGGAACCGCAACGCATGGGTTTGTCCCAGTCAACCACCTGTAAACAGAGCAGCGGCCCATTACTAACAAACAGAGAATGTTACCAGTGATGCCGTCCCTGACTACACTGAGGAACAACTGGGTATCTTGCACGAAGTTAACCCAATCCAGGCTGTGTCTGACAACCAACAGCACCACATGCAAACGGTATGTCTGGAGGGGAAAAATGTTCCAGGACTCAGAGACACTGGTGCCACTTTAACCCTAATAAAGTGCAACTTGGTTCCAGACACAGCCCGTACCGGAGGATCGGTGGCAGTACGGGTGGCAGGGGGAGCCGTACTTTGCTTACCCACTGCCAAGGTTCATTTGAATTGGGGTCGGGAGTTGTGGAACTGGTTTTGATGCAGGAGCTACCCGCAGACGTGCTCCTCGTTAATGACTTGGGCAAACTAACTTCTGCGTTTGTGCCCCAACCTTTACCCCAGGAAACTTACCCTGTGACCACCCAGCAGCAGTCTTGCACCGTGGACCATCAATCACACTCTGAGGCTCATGTAAGCAACAACCCACCATCCATAGAAAACATGTCCTGGGATGCCCTAACCGAGTTTGAAATAGAGGTAGCCTTAGACCCCACGTTACAGGTGTATAAAGATCGGGTCACCTCCAGTCAGGCAGAATTTGAGGGGGAGGGATTACTCTATAGGAACTCTGAGAGGATAGTGGCTGGGTCCGTACCGATCCCCATGAAACTGTTAGTAGTCTTCCAGAAGTATAGACAGGAGTTACTCTGGATAGCACATAATATTCGGCTATCCGGACACCTAGGAGTCAGCCGGACTAAATACCGACTGATGCGAAACTTTTTCTGGCCAGGGATTTCGAGAGATGTTTGCCAGTTTCATCAGACCTGTGACACATGTCAGAGGGTAGGTAAGAGGCTAGACCACCACAGGGTAAAACTGCACCCCTAACCCATTATTGAAGAACCCTTCATCATGGTTGCCGTAGACCTTGTTGGGCACTTAGCTAGACCTAGTCCTTCTGGCAAGAAAAACATCTTGACCATAGTGGACTATGCAACTAGATACACAGAGGCAGACCAATGTCCACGCTGAGAGACTGTCACATATGCCCTGATGCGGATTTTCTCTTGCATGGGACTTCCGAGAGAATATTTTGGATTGGGGTACCCAATTTACCGTAGAGGTCACCCACCAACTCTGGAGACTATGTGGCATTAAGCCAGACACCATAAGCACTGCAGACCCCACTTCCAGCGATGCAGTTGTGCCGGGTTCTTGTCATCCTCCACCCACCCTGGCCCCAGACCAGGATCCAGCTCCCAGTGAGCGTAGCAGGAATAAGCTCTTAGAAGAGATTAGTGAATATACTCAGGGGAGTATAGTGATTATAGCAATCCCCCAGAGTGTAGTTCTCCAATCCCCCAAACATGAGCAAAGACTTCATGAAGGTGCAAGATGATCTGCAGGTTTAATGGTTGTAACGGACCGTTTCAGCAGAAAAGGGGTAAAAATCAGTTTAGGCGATAATCCCCTTTTCCCAGATAGGCACAGCTACTGCAGAACACCAAACTCCCGAACTGGATACAAAATAGCACTCCAAACTGGAACCTCACGAATAGCTGCTAGCAGACGAACAGGAAAAGCAGACATCAGCTTACACTCCTAGCAATCAATCTTCCAGCAGCATACAGTGAATCCCCCCAAGAACGAGACAAGGCTCTGTGTTGAGGGTCAAGCAGTGGTCTCTGGTCTGGAACACCCAGCCTGCATTTTATTACAGTTGTGCACATACAGGACACACCCAGGGGGAGGCATAAAACAACCAATCAAGTAACAGTACAACCCACACATCCCCTCCCCTCAGATAAGCAATTAACATAATTATTACATACAGTAAAAATACAGTTTCCACACATACTCGGTAACTTTAAAACCATACATCACATTCACATAAAAATACATATCCACAATCAATCCATTCAGGGGAACAACATATTAAAAAATGGCATGAATCAGACCAGGGGTTCAAAAGTTAGTAAAGTATCTTTTAAAACCCCTGTCAGCATGGCTAAATCTGGCTCACACAGGTTTTACAGAGGCCTCTATTCTGGAGACAATGGGGGGAAGTAATCCAATTATCCAGGGATAGAGGCAGACTCCATTGAGCACATGGTTACACAAAGACAGTAAAACACTTAAAAATACATAAAGTAACTTTTTATACATAACACACAGACATGTAACATATCCCCAGATAGCTGGGATCTGAACGCACAAAAGTACCGAATAGCGCGCAGATCCTATTCACACAGTTCAATTGCCATGGAGCTAAAGTCTTTCCCATAGTCTTTCATTATATGAATAGGCTCCATGGCATAGCTATCTGGGGGTATCACCGCTCACACAGGGCAAGTACCGAATGGACCCACTGTGTTTAAAGGGCCAGAATGAGTGACATGCACTCTGTTAGGGCCGAATACGTTTTTTAAAAGGGCCCAATCTCCCAGGGACCATAATCACATGGCAAGAGGCTGGCAAGCAGTCCTCTCCAGGCCCAAGTGGCGAAGGGCACTTCGTCACAATGGTTCAGGTTGCTTTATATACAATTCCTCAGGCCAGAGGCACACACCCTGGACCTGATGGAACACCACATTACCAACTGTATAGACCAATAAGAACACTGTAACAATGAACGACACTCATACACTTCACCATCCCTCCCCTCTGCCTGTGATATAATTAAAGTAGCTAATACAATAACCTAATTATCCACAGGCAGAAAAACACACATTTTCCCCAAAGTACAGAAAACACCCCAAAACATAGCATATCCCCATAAACATATCCCTATCTTACATCCTCTGATAGCCCTGATCTGGGTGAACAACATACCCCAAAATCACCCAGATCAGAGCAGGGGTTTAGGAAATTCCTGGAAGTCTCTTTTGACTGACCGCACACATGGTTTCATGCCCAAAACAGTTCCAGGGAATTATGCTGTGCGGCTGGGCTATTTTCAATGTCTAAGTTCAGTTCAAATAGTTGAACGGGAACCATTCATGCACATAGTCAATGTTAGTGCTGTTCGAATTGTTGAACGCCATCAAAGAGTCGAAGTCCCGGAGAAGGAAGGAAGTTCAGCGGTGTTCGTGCCGTCACGTGTCCGATTTGAGTTCCATGAACTTGACGACAAAACAGTGCTGAACACGGTCGACTAAACAAGATGGCCGCCGCCATGTGTGCGACTATACGAACGGCGACCACCCAGCCGTTCATCAATTTGACTGCGGATAACTACACGCCTGGGAGGTAAATAGGCTGCACACTCCACTTGTGTGTGGTCCGGCTGTTCGGTGGTTCAAAGTTCCACTTTGACCACTTTGAAAATTTAGCAGGGGCATTGTGCCGATTCCCAGTAGGCACAATTAGGGTCTCTCAGACAAAATATATTTAAGGGGCCATAGTCACAGGGCAAGAATCTAGCAAGCAGGCCCCTCCAAGTACAAGTGGCGAGGTTACTTTCGCCACATGCTTGCGCATACCTGGACGATATTGCTATTTACAGCAACACCTGGTCAGAACATCTGACCCACGTAGGGGCGGTGTTAGACTGTATTAGAGAAGCAGTGTTGACCCTTAAGCCTAGCAAGTGTCATATAGGGATGGGTGAGGTACAGTACCTCAGCCACAGGGTAGGAATAGGTCAGCAGAAACCTGAACCAGCCAAAGTGGAGGCTGTGGCAAAGTGGCCTAGCCCAAGTACTAAAACACAGGTCCTAGCTTTTTTGGGAACAGCAGTGTATTACCGAACGTTTGTACCCAACTACAGTGCAATGGCCAAACCTCTCACTGACCTAACCTGTAAGAACCTCCCTAGACAGGTAGTCTGGGCCAGGTGAACAGGTGAGTGTGAACAGGCATTTCAACAACTGAAAATGTCTCTAATTAACGCACCTGTACTTGCTGCTCCTGATCCAAGTAAACGCTTTCTTGTCCACACAGACGCTTCTATGTTTGGATTGGGGGCAGTACTGAGCCGTCAGAGCCAATGGCGGAGAACACCCTGTGGCTTACTTAAGCAGAAAACTCCTACCCCGAGAAGCAAGCTACGACGCCATTGAAAAAGAATGCCTGGCCGTGGTGTGGGCCCTCGTGAAGTTACAATCTTACCTGTATGGTGAACTCTTTTTTATTACTCACAGAACACAACCCGTTAGAGTGGCTCAACCGGGTGGCAGGAGACAATGCCAGACTGCTTCGCTGGAGTTTAGCGCTTCAGCCCTTTGACTTTACAATTCACTACCACCCTGGAAAACAAAGCTGACTGGTTATCCAGACAAACTGAACTAGTGAAGTGATCTGTGAATATTCCCCCAGACATCCCCAAGCCGATCCATTGGGATCAGGTTGTGTATGCCGACTTGTGGTTACGGGGGAGCTGTATGGCGTAACCAGCCACCTATTTGGATTATGTACCGTTCTTTTAAATCAGGGACTTATCTGGTTCGACAATTGGAGTCCGCCAAACAAGTTATAGCTGTATTGTTCATATACCAAACAAACTCCCAAACAGTTAGACCACACAGGGGAGTCGTGTGCTGCCAATTGACCCCATTAACCCTCTTCACAGGCGGTCGGCTGGGGGGCCATCGTTCGTATGACCGAACACGTGGAAGCAGCCATCTTTAGCCGCAAACACATACAGCGGTGTTTGCACGTTGAGTGCATGGATAATCGGACACTCGACGGTGCGAACACCGCTGGAACTTCCACCTCTATTTGTGTTCAGTTCCACTCACCTGAGAAGAGCGGCATTCATGGAGAACAAACTCCCGAACTAGGGACACACAATCAACTTATATATGAACTGTTAAATTCGTTATTTTATTGTTTTGTGTACTCCCGAAAGAGACAGACCGCACAGCCTGATTTCATGGAAATATTTTGGGCTGGCGCCTCATGTGTGGTCGGTCTAAACTATAACCCGGTGGCATAAAGGGGGTGTTTTGAGGTGTTTATTAATGTCCTGGACCTGAGAGGAAATGTAATTATGTTGTGTAGTTTGTCACTGTCCCTTCTCAGGTCCAGTGGGGAATGTCCCTAGAATGTGTTACAGTAAACCAAACTGAACAAAACGCTACCTATAGATGGTAATATGAGGGGTTGAATGCTACCTATAGATGGTAATATGAGGGGGTGAATGCTACCTATAGATGGTAATATGAGGGGGATGAATGCTACCTATAGATGGTAATATGAGGGGGGTGAAGGCTACCTATAGATTGTTATATGAGGGGGATGAACGCTACCTATAGATTGTTATATGAGGGGGATGAACACTACCTATAGAGTGTTATATGAGGGGGATGAACGCTACCTACAGATTGTTATATGAAGGGCATGAATGCTGCCTATAGTTGGTAATATGAGGGGGATGAACACTACCTATAGATTGTTGTATGAGGGGGATGAACACTACCTATAGATTGTTATATGAGGGGGATGAACGCTACCTATAGATTGTTATATGAGGGGGATTAACGCTACCTATAGATTGTTATATGAAGGGGATGAACACTACCTATAGATTGTTATATGAGGGGGATGAACACTACCTATAAATTGTTATATGAGGGGGATGAACGCTACCTATAGATTGTTAAATGAGGGGGATGAACACTACCTATAGCTTGTTATATGAGGGGGATGAACGCTACCTACAGATTGTTATATGAAGGGCATGAATGCTATCTATAGATGGTTATATGAGGGGGATGAACACTACCTATAGATTGTTATATGAGGGGGATGAACACTACCTATAGATTGTTATATGAGGGGGATGAACACTACCTATAGATTGTTATATGAGGGGGATGAACGCTACCTATAGATTGTTATATGAAGGGGATGAACACTACCTATAGATTGTTATATGAAGGGGATGAACACTACCTATAGATTGTTATATGAGGGGGATGAACGCTACCTATAGATTGTTATATGAAGGGGATGAACACTACCTATAGATTGTTATGTGAAGGGGATGAACGCTACCTATAGATTGTAATATGAGGGGGATGAACACTACATATAGATTGTTATATGAGGGGGATGAACACTACCTATAGATTGTAATATGAGGGGGATGAATGCTACCTATAGATTGTTATATGAGGGGATGAACGCTGCCTATAGCTTGTTATATGAGGGGGATGAACGCTACCTATAGATTGTTATATGAGGGGGATGAAACCTATAGATTGTAATATGAAGGGGATGAACACTACCTATAGATTGTTATATGAAGGGGATGAACACTACCTATAGATTGTTATATGAAGGGGATGAACACTACCTATAGATTGTTATATGAAGGGGATGAACACTACCTATAGATTGTTATATGAAGGGGATGAACACTACCTATAGATTGTTATATGAGGGGGATGAACGCTACCTATAGATTGTTATATGAAGGGGATGAACACTACCTATAGATTGTTATATGAAGGGGATGAACACTACCTATAGATTGTAATATGAGGAGATGAACGCTACCTATAGATTGTTATATGAGGGGGTGAAACCTATAGATTGTAATATGAAGGGGATGAACACTACCTATAGATTGTTATACGAAGGGGATGAACACTGCCTATAGATGGTAATATGATGGGGATGAACACTACCTATAGATTGTTATGAGGGGGATGAACACTACCTATAGATTGTTATATGAGGGGGATGAACGCTACCTATAGATTGTTATATGAAGGGGATTAACACTACCTATAGATTGTTATATGAGGGGGATGAACGCTACCTATAGATTTTTATAGGAAGGGGATGAACACTACCTATAGATTGTTATATGAGGGGGATGAACGCTACCTATTAATTGTTATATGAAGGGGATTAACACTATCTATAGATTGTTATATGAGGGGGATGAACACTACCTATAGATTGTTATATGAAGGGGATGAACACTACCTATAGATTGTTATATGAGGGGGATGAAAACTACCTATAGATTGTTATATGAGGGGGATGAACGCTACCTATAGATTGTTAAATGAAGGGGATGAACGCTACCTATAGATTGTTATATGAGGGGGATGAACACTACCTAAAGATTGTTACATGAGGGAGATGAACGCTACCTATAGATTGTTATATGAGGGGGATGAACGCTACCTATAGATTGTTATATGAGGGGGATGAACACTACCTATAGATTGTTATATGAGGGGGATGAACGCTACCTACAGATTGTTATATGAAGGGCATGAATGCTACCTATAGATTGTTATATGAGGGGGATTAACACTACCTATAGATTGTTGTATGAGGAAGTGAACACTACCTATAGATTGTTATATGAAGGGGATGAACACTACCTATAGATTGTAATATGAGGGGATGAACGCTACCTATAGATTGTTATATGAGGGGGATGAACACTACATATAGATTGTTATATGAGGGGGATGAACACTACCTATAGATTGTAATATGAGGGGGATGAATGCTACCTGTGGCGAAACCAACCTCGCCACTGGGCCCTGGAGAAGCCTGTTTGCTAGCCTCCTACCTACTGACTATGGCCCCTGGGTTATTTGGGGCATATTGTACTGTATATTGCTGCTACTGGCCCTTTTAACAGCATCTATGGACATATTGGGACTTTTGGGACTACTGTCCCTTTAAGACTGTGAAGCATATTCGAGTGTACTGCCTGTAATATTATATATGTATTTATAGATGTGTTAAGTTTAGCCTGGGTGATATGTATGCAACATTCATCTGATTGTTCGGTAGAATCACTCCATTCATTATATTGAGTGAAACTACCGAACAACCAGACCACCCAGGAATAAGTGTGCCTCCAATTACCGTTTGCAACAATGTTGCAAACAGGTAATTGGCAATCAGTGCAGTGTGGTCTGTGTCCTCTGGGTGGCCGCCATTCGGGAAACAAACACGTGGCGGCGGCCATCTTAAACTACCGAACAGCGGTGTTTTGCCGTCGAGTGTCTGGAACTAAAATCGGACACTTGACTAGGCAAACACCGCTGAGACCTCCATACTTCCAGAAATTCGTATAGAAACTACCGAATGACCCGCCGTTCGGTAGAAAGAGCCCCATAAACAAGGGAATTCATTCAAACCCTCTCCAGGCTCTATAACACAGGCAATTCGCCTGTTTTCATTCCCTTGTTTGTGACCGACCGCAGGGCCAAAATGCATGGAACTGTTTTCGGATACTTTACCCATGCGGTCGGTCAAATCTTTGGAACCCCATATCTCACGAACCGTTCATCCGAATGACTTGAATTTTGAATATGTTGTCCCTCTGAATAAGGGCTATCCAGCGATGCTGGATTTAAAGGTGTACCCCCTGTTTTTGGGGTACATCCAGAACTTGGCTGGAAAAGTGTACCGGATAATTGGGTTTAATGTTATCTGAGGGGAGGGGATGTGTGGGCTGAACCATGTATGTGATTGGTTATTTTATGCCTCCTCCTGGGTGTGGCCTGTATGTGGATTAGTGTAATAAAAGCCAGGCTGGATGAGCCAGTCCAGAGTTCCTGTTTTACCCTCAAAGTGATGTGTCGTCTCATTATTGGGGGAAGGATTTATTGTATGCTGTTCCAGTTGACTGCTAGGAGTACAAGCCTATTCATATGGTTCCTATTCAATGGTCTACAGCATTCATATGCTTGGGAGAATTTAAAAGGTTTCTCGGATTCGATGATTGTGGTGTCTGCCAGAGTGCTTGGAGTCCTCAGGAAGCACTAGGAGCATCCATTAACGGAGGTACCAAGTCGGGGTGCCAGGTGATCCGTTACATTGGTGGCAAGCGGTGGGATGGCGTCCTAGTGTGAGGTAAAGCAGCTCGGAGACACAGTTCGTTTGGATTTACAAATTGAGGGCAACGCTAGCAGTCATGCAGCGCCCCTGGGAGCAGACAAGTATGGAAGGTTCTGGCTCTGGAGATGATTGGCTGGCCGAGGTGAGGCAGCGAGTGGCTGAGTATGGGGATGATATACCCATGGAGACACGCCGGGTGATCTGGAACCAGGTCATGGCCGAGCGAAACACAAGGCTGGACCGAGAATTCCGGTTGGCAAAAGAGAGGAAGTATGCTCAGCAGCAGGAGCGTTACAGCAGCCGGGTAGAGGCTGCATCCGAGGAGGTTAGCCGTCTTTCCCTGAGGCGGCGGGAGGAACCCGAAGTGGGGGTCCTCATAGACTGGTCCTGTGAGGAACCACAACAGGCAGGTAGAGATGGGACCAAGGTCACTCCACCGGGATGCTGGGCAGCCGGCCCAGATCCCCAGCAGCAGCCAGAGTTGCCAGGTGGGGAAGCAGGTGGCCCTTACTCACAAATGTTGAGGGGCCTCACGGATTGGTCCTGGGAAGACCCACAGATGGCAGGTGGAGATGGGACTGCGGTCTCTCTACCGGCCCTACAGGGATGCTGGGCAGTCGGCCCAGATCCCCAGCGGCAGTGTGCGTTACAGGGAGCTGAAGGTGCCATTCTTGCTCCCCAGCGGCAGTCTACGGTGCAGGGAGAGGAGCCTGTTATCCCCTCTCCCCAGCGGTTGAAGGTGTGTAAGGGAGAGGAGTTTGTTATTCCCTCTCCCCAGCGGCAGCACAGCTCACCAAGGGGAGACAGTAAGCCCCTCACCAGCGCAGATGGGACCGTGGTCTCTGCGCCCTGCCTACAGGGAGTACAGAGGGTCAGCCCTGCTCCCCAGCGGCTGAAAGTGTGTAAGGGAGAGGAGTTTGTTACCCCCTCTCCCCAGCAGCAGCTTAGCACACCAAGGGGAGACAGTAAGCCCCACACCAGCGCAGATGGGACCGTGGTCTCTGCGCCCAAGCTACAGGGAGCTGAAGGGGCCGTCCTCCCTCCCCAGCGGCAGTGTGATTTGTTGGGAATTGGGAGCCCAGTCTCCATTCCCCAGCGGCAGGCTGAGTTACAGGGGGCAGAGGTAGTTGGTCCTACCCCCCAGCAGCAGAGTGATATGCCGGGAAGGCAGTGTGAAGTGCAGGGAGAGGAGAGCAGCGTCCTCCCTCCCCAGCGGAAGGCTGAGTTACAGGGGGCAGAGGTAGTTGGTCCTACCCCCCAGCAGCAGCGTGATTTTTTGGGAATAGAGAGCCCAGTCTCTATTCCCCAGCAGCAGGACACTGAATTGGGAGGAGAGACAGTCGGTCTCCCTCCACAAAGACTGAAAGTAGGCATGGGAGAGGAGATTGTTACCTCCTCTCCCCAGCGGCAGATCATCAATGGGCAGAGTGTTCTAATGGGAGAGGAGCTGGTTACCACCTGTCCCCAGCGGCAGCTTAAGGTACCAGGGGGAGACTGTAGATATTTTTATTTAGTTTTGTAAAATGCTTCCAAAATTAAACAGAATAACAAAATAAATAACAAAATAACAATAGCAACCAACTCAAACATAATACCAAATGAAACATAAATACCCAAAAATTAAACATAAATACTGAAATAAACTCTGGAAGGGGCACTATTAGGGGAGTAAACCCATACCAAAATTAAATAACTGGGAAATAACAGGGAGAGGGATTAACATAAAGGGGGGGGGACTAAATCATAAGGGGAGAAATTTAAAAGGCGGGGGGCTCCATTACATCATGGAGCACTGGGGAGGGGAGGAGAAAGGCTGAAAATTTCTCTAAGGGGGTCTACATAACAAGGGGACAAGGGGGGGACAGGACCCAATTGACCTCAAGTCCACAGCCAGCTAAACATAACCACATACCAAACATAATAATAATAATAGACATAATAATAAACCTAGTAAAACCCACCACCCACTTGGAGTCCATTTCTCTGTCCATCACCATAACCCACCACCCACATGGAGTCCATTTCTCAGTTCAAAACAGTTCAAAACCACACAACCCACCACCCACCTGAAAACAAGTCCATAACCCACCACCCAAAAGGAGTTCATTTTTCTGTTCAAACCACATAAACCCACCACCCACATGAAAATTCTTGTCCATAAACCCATCACCCATAACCCACCACCCACATGAAATCAAGTCCATAAACCCACCACCCGCAAGGAGTCCATTTCTCAGTTCAAAACACACAAAACCCACCACTCGCATGAAAATTCTTGTCCATAAACCCACCACCCACATGAAAACCATTTTGTTCAAACCCACCACCCTCAAGGAGTCCATCCCTCCGTCCATAAGACACCCTTAGTGTTTTACCCCCCACCCAAAAGCAGAATGTTCAATTGTCCATATTACAAAATCACACACAAAACCCACCCTAACCCAAACAGTACCAAAAACCGTGCAAAACCATTACCATAACCTAACTACCCTACACTACCCTACCTATACGCAGAGGAAGGTACTCGTCTGCTAAAGTGTGGTAGCCTTCCATGAAAAGGAAAAAACAGTTCAAAATCTAAGGGGGAAAGGTGAAAACAGATTTGGAATTCCCTTTACCAAGACAAGGGCGCCCATGGAGCGGTTCAAGGCGGGTGGACCTTGAGATTTCGCCACAAACGCTGCCAAATGGACGAATCCATAGAGGCCCTTTCGGTGGTATAGATCCCACGAACCGCCCTCAGAATGTCTGCTACCACCACCTGACAGGAAAGGTCTTTACGTTGAAGGGAAACCTGACACCGTGCCATCCAAGTGAAATACTTAACCACTGAACTGACTACATAAAGAGTGCCCAAATCAAAAGCCCTCCTCCGTGAGTTGGACGTCCCGTACGCCCACTCCGCGTAAGTCCAGCGGGATAAGCAGGGGATGCCCAAGGCGGCTGAGACCTCTTTGTAGACCTGTACGTTAAAGGGGCACTCGAGGAGGAAGTGGTCCATGGACTCCACCTCCCCGGAACATTCCACCCGAGGACAACCGCGATCCGTTATGTTCCTGTACTTCAAGTTCCCTCGAACGTAAAGTCTACCGTGGAAGGAGAGAAACGCCACGTCTCGGTATTTCTCCGGAAGGCGCCTGGAGTTGATGTTTTTCAACCCCGAGGCGAGAGTACTTGGCGGGCAGTCCTTCAAAGCAAGCTGAATGCCAAAGTGGGTGGCCAGGACCCTCCCGTCGAGAAGCTTCTTGGGAGTGTCCCGAACCTCCTCCACCGTGACGTTCCACCTGCGCAGAATTCCCACTCCCTCGATGACCGAAGTCGGAAGATAGCTAGAATGTCGAACTCTCATGCTCTTCACCCTCCCACCCTGAAACCAGTCTACCAGGAAAGGTGTGACCCACTCCCTGAATATACATACCCAGCCAGGCTGCTCATCCTTCAGGAGAGCCCCAAAGTTCCTTTTCAGGAAGTTGTTAGTTAAAAAGACGATGGGGTTGACCATGGCCAGACCCCCGTCCTTTCTGGCCAGGTAAGTGACCTCTCTTTTGATGAGGTTCAGCCTGTTCCCCCACAACATGCGGAAGAACAGCGCAAACATCCGAGCGTGGAGGGACCTGGGCAAAAGGAAGATGTTACTGACGTAGCCGAATACGGTCAGAACATAGGTTTTGATCAAGTTCACCCGTTCTCTGAACGTCAGTTTCCACCTGTGGCTCTCCTCCACCTTGCTGGACGCTATGGCAAGCCGTTCGGTCCAGTTCCTGAGAGCCAGATCCCCTGGTCCGAACACCACCCCCAAGATCTTAATTTCAGGCTGGGCCCTCGGGAAACCGTCTGGAAGAGGGAACTGGTCCCCCTCCTTCCCGCACCAGAAAACTACGCTCTTGTCCCTGTTGACACGAGAGGCTGAAGCGGCAGAATACGCTAGGATTAAATCATCCACCTCCGTGGCCTCCCGAGTATCGGAGACCACTATGGAGATGTCATCAGCGTAGGCAACAACCCGTAAAGGCCTCTCCGGAGCCCTAGCCACTCCCTGTAACGTGCCTGCCTCGACCCTTCGGATGAAGGGATCGACTGCAAACACGTACAAGAGTGGGCTGAGAGGACAGCCTTGCCGGACCCCGGATCGGATCCTAAACGTCCTGCCCCTCCACCCGTTCACAAGAGCGAAGCTTTCGGCCCCTCTGTACAAGGTGATTATCCAATTGATGAATTTTCCCGGCAAGCCATACTTCCGCAAGACTGACCACAGATAACGGTGATCTACCCGATCAAAAGCTTTGGACTGATCAAGTGCCAGAAGGTATATCCCCCTTTCTCCGGCCCTGCACTTCTCGAGGGCTTCCCTGACTTCGAAAACGGCATCAAAGACAGTTCTGCCCCCGATTGAACAGTACTGGGAGGTGGATAGGACACGCCTCGCTAGGCCCTGCACTCGTTTCATCAAAATCTTTGCCAGGACCTTCCTGTCGACATTTAACAGGGATATGGGGCGCCAGTTCCCCACATCCGCTGTGTCGAGCACGTTCGGCTTGGACAGCAAGATCAGGGCAGAAGTCCTCATCGAGGGTGGCAATAATCCTTGAGCCAAGCTCTCATTAAACACCTCGGTCAGATGAGGGGCTAAGAGGTCGCAGAACTGTTGGTAAAACTCAGCCGTCAGACCATCAGGACCTGGCGACTTACACTTGTTCTGCTGTTGGATACTCTCTGTGACCTCTTCTATGGTGATCTCGCTGACCAACTCGTCAAAAGAGAGGTCGCTATGCTCAGGGAGCGTGAGCTCGCTTAAGAAGTCATCCACCCTTCTCCCGTGGGAGGTTCCCGCCTCGCTACATTGGGGGCTGCCCTTTCCAAGGAGCTCAATATAGTAGTCGCGGACCACCTTCAGAATCCCGCGAGGAGACTCCTCGAGGGTCCCGTCGGTGCCCCGCAGACTAGGGATGGACTTGGTACCTTCCTTCCGCTTGCAGCTAAGATAAGGATCGGGCGAGCGGTACGGCCCATGATCCCTCTCTTTTACAAGGGAGGCGTACCTGTCATACTGATAACTCCTCATCAGGTCTTTAACCGCCGCAATGTCCTCGGGGTCACCTCCCTGCGAGATCAGGATGTCTAACCTCCCAAGCAGGCCCAGATACATCTTGTACCTGGAGGACTGCATGTTTCGGGCGAGATTGCGAAACAGCCGTTGAGTTCTGGCCTTCACCATCTCCCACCACTCAGACTTCGTTTGGCCTAAGTCGGCCAATGTCATCTGATCGTGAAAGAATTCCATGAAGGCTTGCTGAACTCTCTGTTCCACCAGGAGGTCTGAATTTAGCCGCCAGATCCCCCTACCCTTAGGTGGGGTACTATGGACGTTCAACTCGCAAGACAAAATGTGATGATCGGAGAACTCCACCGGTGTAAGCACGGGTGCCGCCACCAGGAAATTCTCCTTAAAGAAAAACCTATCTATCCTACTCTGACAGCTACCTCTGTGATAAGTGTACCCACCCGTGGGATTGGGAGTGTGATGAAGGTACACATCGACCAATCCAGCCTGACTAACCATCTTATTTAAAAAATAGGAGTCATACCCCAGCCTCTGAGTGGCGTCTCTCCTGTCTTGAGGCCTAGTTATGGTGTTAAAGTCACCGCCAAACAGGATTTGCTGGGATGTATAAAGGTAAGGCTCTATCTCAATAAACAGGCGCTTCCTCTCCCACTTAGATTGGGGGCCATAGATGTTAATTATCCTGAAAGGTTGCCTGCCCAGTGAGACATCTAAAACCACACACCTTCCTTTTTGCAACTCAATAACCCTGTTGATGCTAACATCAACGTCCTTAAATAGGATGGCGATTCCCCCATATCTCTCTGTGGCTAGAGAGAAGTAGGAGGGCCCCCATCTCCAGTCCCGCTTTGCAGCGTGCAGGGCCGCAAGGGTTTCCAGCCGGGTCTCCTGTACCAAGATGACATTGTACGGAGCCCGGCTGAGGTGGTCGTAAACCAAAAAGCGGGCCCTGCTGGACTTAATGCTGTTTACATTCACCGTAGCCACAGAGAGTACAGGAAAAGTCGCCATAAGGGCATTAAGTATAAGGAGACTTTCCCTTCCTTCTGCGATACCCCTCCTCTTCCGTGTCAGAACCGAGGAACCTCTTCACTGAGACTCCGGGATATAGTGGCCCGTCGTCTCTCAGAAGCACCTCCTGTCCCACCTCAACCTCTGCCACCACCTCGGGGAGGTTCGCCATCTCCTCCTCGAACTCACAGTCGGCCCAGCTGGAGGACAGTGCCTCGTACCTGTTAGATACGGGCACCGGGGCCTCCTGCAAGCCCGAAGAGGAGGATGACGCCCTTGCCACACCACCCTTATAAGTTGCGTCTCCCCCTTTCGGGGGTTTCGCCGCAGGGGGTATGGCGGTCTTCCGGGGTGAGGGCAGCGTCGAGGTCTTGGAGGGGGGGGGTTTCTTACCTTTCACCGTGCTCCACTCAAGGGACTGTGCATCTAAGGAACGTGCATCTGGGGACTTCTCAGTGGGGGTAACCTTCACCGTGGAGAGTTTAGGAGGGGGGGCCTAGGGGGAGGGGGCCTAGGGGGAGCCATAATGGCTGTGGAGGTAGTGCTTTCTCTACGTATACTTTTTGTGAGGGGACGTGAACTTGCTGCCTTCCCAGGGTCCTGAGATGGTGCAGAGACCGAGGGGAGGATGGGCTGTTGCTGGGGCAGGGAAACCCCTGTGCCAAAGATGGGCACCGTATTCGAACTCGCTACCTGAACCCCTAACCCAGCAGAGTCCATCTCCACCGGCTCCTGACTCCAGATGGACTCGATATTGTGCTGGGCTTCGGGGCAGGTGCGGTACGTGTGACCCATCTCTAAACATAGATGACACCGGATCTCCCTGCAGCTGTCCCGGAGGTGCCCCACAGCGCCGCACATAGTGCATTTGAGGACCGTACAGGCATTGCTGTAATGCCTGTACGATCCGCACTTGTGGCATACCCTGGGCTGACCAGGGTAAAAACAGGATACCCGGTCAGCCCCGATAAAAAAACTATTAGGCATATGCTGTGTGACACCTCGAATCTCTCGCAGCAACACTAAAACAGTCCATCCGCCTGTCCAAATCCCATCCTCATCTAAAATCTTAACTGGTGAGGATTTAACATCCCCAAACCTCTTAGTCCAAACAAGGATGTCTGCTATGGGGATGGATTCATTTCTCACCAGGAAGGTGACCTTCTTAAGACCCTGGCGAGAAATGGCCACAGCGGTGAATCCTGCCCACTTTGTACCTTGTGCAGACCTGGCCGCTTCCCACCCAGCCCAGAAGCGATCCAGGAGCTGCGACGTCATAAAGGAGACGTCGAACTCCCGGGTGCCCGAGGCATGGATGAGCGCGTACAGGTCCATGGGCGCAAATCCCATATCCTTTAGCCGGGTCACCAGCCACCGTCTGTCAGGCACCTGGGTCTCACCCCCACAGACGAGCCGTACCACGTTCCTCCTGTTCCCAAAGGAAACCTGAGGACGCGTAGCAGGCCCGTCCGCAGATAGGCGAGGTGGCCCAGATGCCCAAGCATTGGGCGCACCGGGACCCGCCGTCTGGGAATGATTCGGGCGGACTCCCCTCGCTGAACCAGAGGCCTCGGTCACACCAGAACCCTGGGTGACAACCTGGGAGTGCCTAAGGGGAACCCGTGTACCTGCTTGTGCGTCTAAACTATTTATAACCGCGGCACCCTTTGTTAGGGTGCCTGTACCCGTGCTCGTGCCCGCCACCTGTGTATCAACTAACTCCAGTGAACCAGGGGCAGGGGCAACATAACCTGAGGCGGGGGCAACATAACCAGGGGCAGGGGAAACAATACCAGGGGCAATAGTACTGGGGGCAGGGGCAACATAACCAGAGGCAGGGGCAACAACACCAGGGGCAGGGGCATCAACACCATGGGCAATAGTACCGGGGGCAGGGGCAACAACACCAGGGGCAGGGGCAACAACACCAGGGGCAGGGGCATCAACACCATGGGCAATAGTACCGGGGGCAGGGGCAACAACACCAGGGGCAGGGGCAACAACACCAGGGGCAGGGGCAACAACACCAGGGGCAGGGGCATCAACACCATGGGCAATAGTACTGGGGGCAGGGGCAACAACACCAGGGGCAGGGGCAACATCACCAGGGGCAACATCATTAATACAAACAGGCTGGCTGTGGACCTTTTTACTAAGGTCAATGGGTCCCATCATTACATTTACAGTTACATCCATACTCCCATCATCCTCAGCCATCCCCAAACCACCAGTGGAGTCAAACACAATGTTAGTCATACTTTTCTTACCTCCACTGGCGGTTTCCTCAGTATGGACTGCTGGCTGAGGATGATGGGAGTTTCCTGCAGTCCTGTCTTCCATAGCGCCAGTGGCACCCGCGGCACCGGTACCCGCGGCAACAGGGGCACCAGGAACAACAGGGGGACCAGTTACACATGCAGACATAAGGGGAACACATAGGGAAGCAGGGGGAACAGACTGGAAGACAAACTTGGACACATCCAGGGAAACAGACTGGGAGACAAACAGGGGAGGAGACTTGCTGGCAGGGGAGAGCAGTGGAGCTTGCTCCAAGGGAGCAGAGGGAAAAGGAGGGCCACTACTCAGAAATGTTTGGTGCTGCACAGCCCCAGCAGCTGCAGCAACCTTCATGGAAGGTCCAACAGTGCCGCTATTCCCCCCACAGGGACGCCCCGCTTCAGGAGCAACCACCATGGAGGGTCCAGCGACACCGTCTTTCCCCCCAACAGGCCGCATAGCGCCGGGAACTGCGGCAGCACCTTTCATGGAGCAGCCATCTACACCCTGCTCCAGACTGTTCCATCCAGTGCCATCCTGCCCAGCAGCCGCCTGAGGACAGGAGGCAGAGGTACCAGCCACCCCAGGGGACGCAACCACACGGAGAGGAAGGTCAGAGGGAAGGCAGGTAAGGGAGGGAGTGGAAAGGGAGTAAGGGAAGGGCCCCTCCATGGGATCACCGGTACACGCCATAGTACCGGCGGGGATGGTCTCCCTGTCACCATGGAGGGCGGCGGGGGGCCCAGATACTTCCACAGAGGCAGGTTGTGCAGGTTTCTGGGGCATACAGGTGTTGCCACCTGTAGGGTTAGTATCCCTGGCCCCAGGCTTCTGCAAGGCCTGAACATCATCATTGTACATATACTCAGTATTTGAGCACTCACCCTCCTCTGTGGAATCTCCAGACCCCCTGACAGAGGTCTCAGGCTGACGCCGGGCGATGTTTTTCTTATTCTTCTTTTTCTTCTTTTTGTCCTTTACGGAGCCCTCCCCAAGTTCGTTTCCAAACTTGAGGAGAGACTCTTTAATCAGCCCTCGACCTCTGTCCTGCACTTTCATCTGCCACTCTTCACCTTTCTCTCCGTCCCACTCCTCTTCACTGTCCTTCTCTCTGGCCCTCCTCTCCGTCTCAGCAGCGCCCCCTGGAGTAGCAAGGACAGAGGTACATGGCTCCCCAGGTGAGTGATGGGAGTTGGAATCCAAGTCCTTGCTGGACTCCTCACCTGGGGACATGTCCCTCCTGCCCTCCATAGCCCTCTGCCTCCTGGACCTCGCAGCGTCCTTGGCTCTCTGTTGCAGGATGGCCTGGATGTCTGCTATTTTCTTTTCAGTCTGGAGCAGGGTGTAGGATAGATGCTGCTCCACTAATTTTTTCTCAGCTATAGCGGCCCTCAAAGGACCTCTTTTGTAATTAGAGGTCCTGTTTGATATTTCCCTCTGCTCCCTTAGCTCCGCCTGGACCCCAGCTAGGCCCGAGTCTGCCTCGGCATGCTGGGCCTTCAGGGACACAAGCAGACCCCGGAGCCTGTCAGAAGGTAGCCCCGAAAAGACCCTAGCCTCAACCCCCTCACCTTTTGCAGCCTCAGCATAGGTGAGGGAGGCCTGAGGGGCCTTGCTGGTACTAGCCACCTCAGGGGGGGTCTCAGGGACTACATTCTCCTCGGTACCCTCTCCCACCTCCAGGGACGGGGGGGGCTGCTCTAGGAAGTGGAGGCCACTGCTGGCAAGTTCACGGCACTCAGCCAGCAGCCCAGAGAGCAGCTGGATATCGGCCCTGGTGTGGGCCGTGGCTCCCTGGGGGACCCCCACTCCCCTTTTCCATGCACCAAGCTTCCTGGACATCCCCCCCGCCAGTTCCTCCAACAGGGAGACCTGGTTCCGGACTTGCCGGGAGAGGGCCTGGTGTTCAGTCCAGGACAGGCCCCTGGTATCTGCCTTACCTTCCCCAAAGGCCAGCTCAGCCTGCAGCTCGTCCAGCCTGACCTTCCATCCCCAGGCTGGGGAGGAAGGCCCGAGGGCCATGCTGCCTAGGCCCAGGCAGAGCCCCCTGCTGCAGTAGTCCTTAGCCCAGTAATTGAGCTCAAAAAACGGATACAAACACACTCAGAGTTCCTGGGAACACCCAGAGCAGGCAAGCACAGCTCCACTCCCCAGCAGCAGTAGCGAAACTCCTCCCACCCCAGTGGGAGGAGAGACTGTAAGCCCCACACCTGTGCAGATGTGACCGTGGTCTCTGCACTTCCAGCACAGGGGGTAGGGACGGTCGGTCCTGCCCCCCCACAACAGGGCTGTTTAGCCAAAGGGGAGACAGTCTGTCTCCAGCAGCAGAGCTGTGTAACTCAAGGGGAGACAGTCGGTCTCCAGCAGCAGAGCTGTGTAACTCAAGGGGAGACAGTCGGTCTCCAGCAGCAGAGCTGTGTAACTCAAGGGGAGACAGTCGGTCTCCAGCAGCAGAGCGGTGTAACTCAAGGGGAGACAGTCGGTCTCCAGCAGCAGAGCTGCGCAGCTAAAGGGGAGACAGTCGGTCTCCAGCAACCAGGCTCCAACCAGACTACTCCTGTAGTAGTGCTGGCACCAGGGCAGAGTACCGCTGGTCTCTGCCCACTCAGCAACCCACCAAAACAGCCTACCAGTCCCCCACCCAGCCGGGGTGAGGCACCTGGACCTGGACAAGTTTTTCCATTACTCAGGTGTAGTAACCATTCATTGTGGGTGGACTGTACTGCTGTTTCTGTTTTGTGGGTGGGCTGCTGGACTAACAAGGGCACTGACCGGCAAGAGGTCAGGTACCCTGTTAGTCTGTTTGGAAAAGGGGAGAAATGTGGCGAAACCAACCTCGCCACTGGGCCCTGGAGAAGCCTGTTTGCTAGCCTCCTACCTACTGACTATGGCCCCTGGGTTATTTGGGGCATATTGTACTGTATATTGCTGCTACTGGCCCTTTTAACAGCATCTATGGACATATTGGGACTTTTGGGACTACTGTCCCTTTAAGACTGTGAAGCATATTCGAGTGTACTGCCTGTAATATTATATATGTATTTATAGATGTGTTAAGTTTATCCTGGGTGATTTGTATGCAACATTCATCTGATTGTTCGGTAGAATCACTCCATTCAGTATATTGAGTGAAACTACCGAACAACCAGACCACCCAGGAATGAGTGTGCCTCCAATTACCGTTTGCAACAATGTTGCAAACAGGTAATTGGCAATCAGTGCAGTGTGGTCTTTGTCCTCTGGGTGGCCGCCATTCGGGAAACAAACACGTGGCGGCGGCCATCTTAAACTACCGAACAGCGGTGTTTTGCCGTCGAGTGTCTGGAACTAAAATCGGACACTTGACTAGGCAAACACCGCTGAGACCTCCATACTTCCAGAAATTCGTATGGATACTACCGAATGACCCGCCGTTCGGTAGAAAGAGCCCCATAAACAAGGGAATTCATTCAAACCCTCTCCAGGCTCTATAACACAGGCAATTCGCCTGTTTTCATTCCCTTGTTTGTGACCGACCGCAGGGCCAAAATGCATGGAACTTGTAACGGATCGCCTGGCACCCCGACTTGGTACCTCCGTTAAAGGATGCTCCTAGTGCTTCCTGAGGACTCCAAGCACTCTGGCAGACACCATAATCACCGAATCCAAGAAACCTTTAAATTCTCCCAAGCGTATGAATGCTGTAGACCATTGAATAGGAACCATAGGCAGTCAACTGGAACAGCATACAATAAATCCTTCCGGTCGGATACTTTACCCATGCGGTCGGTCAAATCTTTGGAACCCCATATCTCACGAACCGTTCATCCGAATGACTTGAATTTTGAATATGTTGTCCCTCTGAATAAGGGCTATCCAGCGATGCTGGATTTAAAGGTGTACCCCCTGTTTTTGGGGTACATCCAGAACTTGGCTGGAAAAGTGTACCGGATAATTGGGTTTAATGTTATCTGAGGGGAGGGGATGTGTGGGCTGAACCATCTATGTCATTGGTTCTTTTATGCCTCCCCCTGGGTGTGGCCTGTATGTGTGAGTTGGAAATAAAAGCCAGGCTGGATGAGCCAGTCGAGAGTTCCTGTTTTACCCTCAAAGTGATGTGTCGTCTCATTATTGGGGGGAAGGATTTATTGCATGCTGTTCCAGTTGACTGCTAGGAGTACAAGCCTATTCATATGGTTCCTATTCAATGGTCTACAGCATTCATATGCTTGGGAGAATTTAAAAGGTTTCTCGGATTCGATGATTGTGGTGTCTGCCAGAGTGCTTGGAGTCCTCAGGAAGCACTAGGAGCATCCATTAACGGAGGTACCAAGTCGGGGTGCCAGGTGATCCGTTACACTACCTATAGATTGTTATATGAGGGGGATGAACGCTACCTATAGCTTGTTATATGAGGGGGATGAACGCTACCTATAGATTGTTATATGAGGGGGATGAATGCTACCTATAGATTGTTATTGGAAGGGGATGAACGCTACCTATAGATTGTTATATGAGGGGGATGAACGCTACCTATAGCTTGTTATATGAGGGGGATGAACGCTACCTATAGATTGTTATATGAGGGGGATGAATGCTACCTATAGATTGTTATTGGAAGGGGATGAACGCTACCTATAGCTTGTTATATGAGGGGGATGAACGCTACCTATAGATTGTTATATGAGGGGGATGAACGCTACCTATAGATTGTTATATGAAGGGGATGAACACTACCTATACATTGTTATATGAGAGGGATGAACACTACCTATACATTGTTATATGAGGGGGATGAACACTACCTATAGATTGTTATATGAAGGGGATGAACACTACCTATAAATTGTTATATGAAGGGGATGAACACTACCTATAAATTGTTATTTGAGGGGGATGAACACTACCTATAGATTGTTATATGAAGGGGATGAACACTACCTATAAATTGTTATATGAGGGGGATGAACACTACCTATAGATTGTTATATGAGGGGGATGAACGCTACCTACAGATTGTTATGTGAAGGGCATGAATGCTATCTATAGATTGTTATATGAGGGGGATGAACACTACCTATAGATTGTTATATGAGGGGGATGAACGCTACCTATAGATTGTTATATGAGGGGGATGAACGCTACCTATAGATTGTTATATGAGGGGGATGAACACTACCTATAGATTGTTATATGAGGGGGATGAACGCTACCTACAGATTGTTATATGAAGGGCATGAATGCTACCTATAGATGGTAATATGAGGGGGATGAACACTACCTATAGATTGTTGTATGAGGAAGTGAACACTACCTATAGATTGTTATATGAAGGGGATGAACACTACCTATAGATTGCAATATGAGGGGATGAACGCTACCTACAGATTGTTATGTGAAGGGCATGAATGCTATCTATAGATTGTTATATGAGGGGGATGAACACTACCTATAGATTGTTATATGAGGGGGATGAACGCTACCTATAGATTGTTATATGAGGGGGATGAACGCTACCTATAGATTGTTATATGAGGGGGATGAACACTACCTATAGATTGTTATATGAGGGGGATGAACGCTACCTACAGATTGTTATATGAAGGGCATGAATGCTACCTATAGATGGTAATATGAGGGGGATGAACACTACCTATAGATTGTTGTATGAGGAAGTGAACACTACCTATAGATTGTTATATGAAGGGGATGAACACTACCTATAGATTGCAATATGAGGGGATGAATGCTACCTATAGATTGTTATATGAGGGGGATGAACACTACATATAGATTGTTATATGAGGGGGATGAACACTACCTATAGATTGTAATATGAGGGGGATGAATGCTACCTATAGATTGTTATATGAGGGGGATGAACGCTACCTATAGCTTGTTATATGAGGGGGATGAACGCTACCTATAGATTGTTATATGAGGGGGATGAATGCTACCTATAGATTGTTATTGGAAGGGGATGAACATTACCTATAGATTGTTATATGAGGGGGATGAACGCTACCTATAGATTGTTATATGAAGGGGATGAACACTACCTATACATTGTTATATGAGGGGGATGAACACTACCTATACATTGTTATATGAGGGGGATGAACACTACCTATAGATTGTTATATGAAGGGGATGAACACTACCTATAAATTGTTATATGAGGGGGATGAACACTACCTATACATTGTTATATGAGGGGGATGAACACTACCTATAGATTGTTATATGAAGGGGATGAACACTACCTATAAATTGTTATATGAGGGGGATGAACACTACCTATAGATTGTTATATGAAGGGGATGAACACTACCTATTAATTGTTATATGAGGGGGATGAACACTACCTATAGATTGATATATGAGGGGGATGAACACTACCTATAGATTGTTATATTAGGGGGATGGACACTACCTATAGATTGTTATATGAGGGGGAATAACGCTACCTATAGATTGTTATATGAGGGGGATGGACACTACCTATAGATTGTTATATGAGGGGGAATAACGCTACCTATAGATTGTTATATGAGGGGGATTAACGCTACCTATAGATTGTTATATGAAGGGGATGAACACTACCTATAGATTGTTATTTGAGGGGGATGAACGCTACCTATAGATTGTTAAATGAGGGGGATGAACACTACCTATAGATTGTTATATGAGGGGGATGAACGCTACCTACAGATTGTTATGTGAAGGGCATGAATGCTACCTATAGATTGTTATATGAGGGGGATGAACACTACCTATAGATTGTTATATGAGGGGGATGAACGCTACCTATAGATTGTTATATGAGGGGGATGGACGCTACCTATAGATGGTTATATGAAGGGGATGAACTCTACCTATAGATTGTTATATGAGGGGGATGGACACTACCTATAGATTGTTATATGAGGGGGATGAACGCTACCTATAGATTGTTATATGAAGGGGATGAATGTTCCTATAGATTGTTATATGAAGGGGATGAATGCTACCTATAGATTGTTATATGAGGGGGATGAACACTACCTATAGATTGTTATATGAAGGGGATGAACACTACCTATAGATTGTTATATGAAGGGGATGAACACTACCTATAGATTGTTTGTAGCGGAGAGCCGATCTTGCACAGCTATTCTCCACTAGAGATTCCAGTGAGGCTCAGGAACAAGGTGATGTTAAGTCCATAGGCAAGGTTTCCAGCAGGTAAAGTAATACAGCAGTATCCCCATCGCAATCCCAATAACTGGACGACACACAGTTTCAGGAGTAGACTGACAAGCTTTATTCCACAGTTCCTTATAAAGCCCTCTCCCATGCAAGGGAGGAGGTTCTAACACTTAAGACATTATCCAATCTCTAAGTAGTAACCTCCCACAGATCTCCTCCCCTCCTCTAGCATCATAATCCCCTTATTGTGTACACAGTTTTCCCCGAGTTTTGGATGTACCCTAAATACTTGGGGTACATCCACAAATCCAACATCCCCAGATAGCTCTATTCTGGGGGACCAACATACTTAAAAATTAGCCCATTCGGATGAATGGTTCGTGAGATATGGGGTTCCAAAGATTTGACCGACCGCATGGGTAAAGTATCCGAAAACAGTTCCATGCATTTTGGCCCTGCGGTCGGTCACAAACAAGGGAATGAAAACAGGCGAATTGCCTGTGTTATAGAGCCTGGAGAGGGTTTGAATGAATTCCCTTGTTTATGGGGCTCTTTCTACCGAACGGCGGGTCATTCGGTAGTTTCCATACGAATTTCTGGAAGTATGGAGGTCTCAGCGGTGTTTGCCAAGTCAAGTGTCCGATTTTAGTTCCAGACACTCGACGGCAAAACACCGCTGTTCGGTAGTTTAAGATGGCCGCCGCCACGTGTTTGTTTCCCGAATGGCGGCCACCCAGAGGACAAAGACCACACTGCACTGATTGCCAATTACCTGTTTGCAACATTGTTGCAAACGGTAATTGGAGGCACACTCATTCCTGGGTGGTCTGGTTGTTCGGTAGTTTCATTCCCTTGTTTTATTTGAATGATTCTACCGAACAACTAGAGGAATACAATTCTTTACATACATTTAACGGTCATTATACCCGGATACCATGCTTTCTATACATGTACATACACATTAAACCAGCCATATGACCAAATACACTTATTCTCATACATGTCGTGGGACAGCCCGGTACCAATCCGCTACACTGCTCCCCCTTGCCCACAAGCCGGCATACACAGTCTGATCCAACACGGATCGGCTTGGGGATGTCCGGGGGCTCACGGATCATTTCTCTAAGTCAGTTTGTCTTGACAACCCGTCAGCATTTCCATTCTGCTTACCCGGCCGGTACTGGATATTAAAGTCAAAAGGCTGTAGCGCCAAACTCCAGCGCAGCAGCCTGGCGTTGTCTCCAGCCACCCGGTTCAGCCAGACTAACGGGTTGTGATCCGTGAGCAAGGAAAAGGGCTGTCCATATAAATAGGGTTGTAGCTTCTTTAGGGCCCACACCACAGCCAGGCATTCCTTTTCGATGGCGGCGTAGCTTACTTCTCGAGGTAACAGTTTGCGACTGATGTAAGCCACTGGATGTTCCCCGCCATCGGCCCCGACTTGACTCAGTACTGCCCCCAATCCAAACATAGAAGCGTCTGTGTGAACAAGAAAACGTTTAGTTGGATTGGGAGCTGCCAAGACAGGGGCATTTATCAGTGCATTTTTCAATTGTTGGAATGCCTGCTCACACTCCGGGGTCCAGTTTACTTGGCGGGGAAGGTTCTTACGGGTCAGGTCAGTGAGGGGTTTGGCCAGGGCGCTATAATTGGGAACAAACTTCCGGTAATACCCTGCTGTCCCTAGAAACGCTAAAACCTGGGTCTTAGTCCTAGGGGTGGGCCACTGGGCTACAGCCTCTACTTTGGCGGGTTCGGGTTTTTGTTTACCGCACCCTACTCTATGTCCCAGGTATTGTACCTCAGCCATGCCGATACTACACTTGGCCGGCTTCAAGGTCAGACCTGCTTCCCTTATCCTATCTAGTACAGCTCCGATGTGAGCTAAGTGTTCCTGCCACGTATTGCTAAAAATAGCAATATCGTCCAGGTAGGCACATGTATAGTCCTGGAATCCATCTAGGAGTCGATCCACCATCCTTTGGAAGGTGGCTGGGGCGTTTTTCATCCCAAATGGCATGACCTTAAACTGGTACAAGCCAAATGGGGTGACAAAGGCCGACTTCGGGATGGCGTCTGGGGCCAGGGGGATTTGCCAATACCCTTTACACAAGTCAATAGTGGTGAGGTATTGGCCCCTGGCCATTCTGTCCAGTAACTCGTCTATCCGGGGCATCGGATAGGCGTCAGATACAGTCTTCTCGTTCAATCTCCTATAGTCCACGCAGAAGCGGGTCGTACCGTCTCGCTTTGGTACGAGGACTACAGGAGATGCCCAAGGACTGTCTGAGGGTTCAATCACCCCCAGTTGGAGCATTTCGTCGATCTCCTTACGCATGTTTGCCCGTACCGCTTCTGGAATGCGGTATGGCGTCTGGCGCATGGGTAGTTGCCCTGGGGTCTCGACCCGGTGAGTTGCCAGAGGCGTGTATCCAGGTACATTAGAGAACGTGTCGCGTTTCTCTTCCAATAGTTGCTGTACCTCGATCCGCTCCTGTGGGCTCAGCCGATCTCCCAGCGTAACCTCCCCTAAATCTCCGGACAGCTGCCCATCCCCCAGCAAATCGGGGAGGGGTAAGCTGTCAAACTCTTCCATGTTAGGGGCACAGATGGCGGTTACCTCCTCAGTACGCTCGTGGTAGGGCTTCAGCATGTTCACATGGAGCATGCGTCGCCCCCCAGTCCCTGTGCAGGGGCCGATAATATAGGTGGTATCGCATCTTTGCTCCACCACCTTATATGGGCCCTGCCAGGCGGCCTGTAACTTATCATGTCGGACAGGTTTTAAAATTAGTACCTTCTGCCCGACCTGAAAGCTACGGTCCCTGGCTCCCCGATCATACCATGTACGCTGGCGGGTCTGGGCCTCCTGAAGGTTTTCCCGTACCGTCTTGGTCAACGCTTCTAGGCGGTCCCGAAAGGCCAACACATATGGTAGGATGGGAGTGCCATCTGTGCTCCGGTCTCCCTCCCAATGCTCTCTAATAAGATCCAATGGGCCTCGGACCCTCCTTCCAAACAATAATTCAAACGGGGAGAACCCTGTGGATTCCTGCGGCACCTCCCGGTATGCAAATAGGAGGTGCGGCAGGAATCGTTCCCAGTCCTTGTGGGTCTCTGCGAAGGTTCGGAGCATCTGCTTCAAGGTACCATTGAATCGTTCGCAGAGCCCGTTCGTCTGGGGGTGGTAAGGGGCGCTGATAATAGGCTTAATGCCACAGATCCTCCAGAGGTGTTGGGTGAATTCTGCGGTAAACTGGGTACCCTGATCCGAGATAATCTCCCTGGGTAATCCCATCCGGGAGAATATCCGCATGAGGGCATCCGCGACCGTCTCAGCGTGGATGTTGGTCAGAGCCACTGCTTCTGGATACCTGGTGGCATAATCTACGACCGTTAAAATATACCGTTTTCCTGACGGGCTAACTTTATTGAGGGGGCCTATCAGATCCACCGCTATTCGGCTAAAAGGTTCCTCTATTATGGGTAAGGGGTGAAGTTTAGCCTTCCTGCGATCCCCCCTTTTTCCCACTCTCTGGCAGGTATCGCAAGTCGTGCAATATCTGCGTACTTCCTGGCTAATCCCTGGCCAGAAGAAACTCTGGGTTAGTCTGTACCTGGTGCGACTAACCCCTAGATGTCCGGATAGCGGAATATCATGCGCTATCCGGAGTAATGCAGCCCGGTACCGCTGTGGTACCACTAATTGTCTCCTCGCTATCGGGTCTAACCCCGTAATCTGTTTGGTTGTTTCCCTGTATAAAAGTTGTTTATCCCAGATAAACTTCTCTCCCTCCGCCCCGGGGGAACCCGTGCCAACCTTGTCCCTATACACCTGAAGCGTGGGGTCTGTTGCGACTTCAGCTACAAATTCATTAGGTGGAGCCCAGGGGACACATTCTAGAGGGGGGGTAGGGTTGCTTACCTGGACCTCCGGCAGTGTGTTGTGGTCCTGGGTGCGGGCCTGTTGTCGGGTGACTACAGGGTTGACCTCTCCTGTGGTGGGTGACTGGGGCTCAAAAGCAGAAGTGAGCCTCCCCAGATCGTTCCCCAATAAAACCTCCGCCGGTAAATGTGGCATCAACCCCACCTCCACTTCCCCTGCCCCCGCTCCCCAATGTAAATGTACCCTTGCTGTAGGTAGCCGGTACACTGCTCCCCCAGCTACCCGGACGGCAACAGTTTTGTTCAGTTTTGCCTGATATGAAATCAGGTGGCTCTGTACCAAAGTGATGGTGGCTCCCGAATCTCGTAATCCCCGGACTGCTGTACCATTCAGATATACCGTCTGTCGATGGTGCCGTAGATTATCCACATTGGCCTGGACCGGATCTGCCTCGTGCAGTACCTCCCATTGTTCCACAGTAGTAATGGGGACTGCGGAACCATATGGGGTGGTGACTAGGTCCTGGTAGTGGTGGGCTGCGGCCGCCCTGGGTGGAGGTGGGCCTGGACGAATCCAGGTGGAACGGTCCCGTAGCTGTGGGCATTCCCTTTTATAATGTCCCCACTTCTGGCAGTGATGACAGGGGCCAGCGGTGGGTTGTCGGAACCGGGGCTGTGCAGCGGGTGGTGGAGGTGGTGGTAGCGGTCTCGGTGGAGCTGGGGTGTAGTTGTTTCCCCCGAATGTTTTAAAGGTTGCTTTTGGAGCTGCAGGTTTTTGTGACCTGCGTGCATCCAGGTAGTCATCCGCTTTCCTAGCCGCCTCGGTAAGGGAAGTAGGGTTTCTGTCCCTTACCCATTCCTGGACCTCATTGGTTACTCCCTCATAGAACTGCTCCATCAGCAACATTTGTATTACATCCTCCATAGAACGTGCCTTGCTAGCTTGCACCCACCCGAGCGCTGCCCCCTGTAATCGGCATGCCCACTCTGCATGCGAGTCCTTCTCTGTTTTCTTTAGATCCCGGAACCTCCGCCGGTATGCCTCGGGTGTTATAGCATACCTGGCGAGTATAATTTCTTTCACTTTACTGTAATTCCTTATTTCGTCATTAGGTACAGTCCGATATGCCTCTGCTGCCCTCCCGGTTAACCTTCCGGCCAAAATAGGTACCCAGTCCTCTGCGTTAATTTTATGCAGTGCACACAGTCTTTCAAAGTCTTGCAGGAAAGCGTCTATATCTTCCTCTGCCTCCACATATGTTTTAAAAGCCTGGTATGGTATTTTAGGCTTACCTTCCTGTGGCACATTAATTGCAGAGCTTTGTTCTGGTGCCTGTGTCCTTAGGATGAATTCTTGTACCTCGGCCATTGTCCTGGTAACAATTTCTGTTGGGGGGTTTTCCCCATAAAAGGATAGCCTGAACTGAACCTGCCTCTGGAATTCCGATCCTTGTGGTGTTCCTCCCGGCTCCCTCTGTGCCGGAACTGAATCGCCCTCCATTCTGTACTCTGCCATGAGTTCTGTAACAAGTACTGCTTTCTTCTTATTGCTGGCTTGTATACCCCTTGCCTCTAGGAGGTCCTTTAGCGTGGAGCGTTTTAGCGCAGAAAAATCAATCTCCATCCGTACTCCATTTACGCTTGTTCCTCTGTGAGTTTGGATCCCAGCGCTGCCAACCAATGTAGCGGAGAGCCGATCTTGCACAGCTATTCTCCACTAGAGATTCCAGTGAGGCTCAGGAACAAGGTGATGTTAAGTCCATAGGCAAGGTTTCCAGCAGGTAAAGTAATACAGCAGTATCCCCATCGCAATCCCAATAACTGGACGACACACAGTTTCAGGAGTAGACTGACAAGCTTTATTCCACAGTTCCTTATAAAGCCCTCTCCCATGCAAGGGAGGAGGTTCTAACACTTAAGACATTATCCAATCTCTAAGTAGTAACCTCCCACAGATCTCCTCCCCTCCTCTAGCATCATAATCCCCTTATTGTGTACACAGTTTTCCCCGAGTTTTGGATGTACCCTAAATACTTGGGGTACATCCACAAATCCAACATCCCCAGATAGCTCTATTCTGGGGGACCAACATACTTAAAAATTAGCCCATTCGGATGAATGGTTCGTGAGATATGGGGTTCCAAAGATTTGACCGACCGCATGGGTAAAGTATCCGAAAACAGTTCCATGCATTTTGGCCCTGCGGTCGGTCACAAACAAGGGAATGAAAACAGGCGAATTGCCTGTGTTATAGAGCCTGGAGAGGGTTTGAATGAATTCCCTTGTTTATGGGGCTCTTTCTACCGAACGGCGGGTCATTCGGTAGTTTCCATACGAATTTCTGGAAGTATGGAGGTCTCAGCGGTGTTTGCCAAGTCAAGTGTCCGATTTTAGTTCCAGACACTCGACGGCAAAACACCGCTGTTCGGTAGTTTAAGATGGCCGCCGCCACGTGTTTGTTTCCCGAATGGCGGCCACCCAGAGGACAAAGACCACACTGCACTGATTGCCAATTACCTGTTTGCAACATTGTTGCAAACGGTAATTGGAGGCACACTCATTCCTGGGTGGTCTGGTTGTTCGGTAGTTTCATTCCCTTGTTTTATTTGAATGATTCTACCGAACAACTAGAGGAATACAATTCTTTACATACATTTAACTGTCATTATACCCGGATACCATGCTTTCTATACATGTACATACACATTAAACCAGCCATATGACCAAATACACTTATTCTCATACATGTCGTGGGACAGCCCGGTACCAATCCGCTACATTGTTATATGAAGGGGATGAACACTACCTATAGATTGTTATATGAGGGGGATGGACACTACCTATAGATTGTTATATGAGGGGGAATAACGCTACCTATAGATTGTTATATGAGGGGGATTAACGCTACCTATAGATTGTTATATGAAGGGGATGAACACTACCTATAGATTGTTATATGAGGGGGATGAACACTACCTATAGATTGTTATTTGAGGGGGATGAACGCTACCTATAGATTGTTAAATGAGGGGGATGAACACTACCTATAGATTGTTATATGAGGGGGATGAACGCTACCTACAGATTGTTATGTGAAGGGCATGAATGCTACCTATAGATTGTTATATGAGGGGGATGAACACTACCTATAGATTGTTATATGAGGGGGATGAACGCTACCTATAGATTGTTATATGAGGGGGATGGACGCTACCTATAGATGGTTATATGAAGGGGATGAACACTACCTATAGATTGTTATATGAGGGGGATGGACACTACCTATAGATTGTTATATGAGGGGGATGAACGCTACCTATAGATTGTTATATGAAGGGGATGAATGTTCCTATAGATTGTTATATGAAGGGGATGAATGCTACCTATAGATTGTTATATGAGGGGGATGAACACTACCTATAGATTGTTATATGAAGGGGATGAACACTACCTATAGATTGTTATATGAAGGGGATGAACACTACCTATAGATTGTTATATGAGGGGGATGAACACTACCTATAGATTGTTATATGAGGGGGATGAACGCTACCTACAGATTGTTATATGAAGGGCATGAATGCTACCTATAGATGGTAATATGAGGGGGATGAACACTACCTATAGATTGTTGTATGAGGGGGTGAACACTACCTATAGATTGTTATATGAAGGGGATGAACACTACCTATAGATTGTTATATGAAGGGGATGAACACTACCTATAGATTGTAATATGAAGGGATGAACGCTACCTATAGATTGTTATATGAGGGGGATGAACGCTACCTATAGCTTGTTATATGAGGGGGATGAACGCTACCTATAGATTGTTATATGAGGGGGATGAATGCTACCTATAGATTGTTATTGGAAGGGGATGAACACTACCTATAGATTGTTACATGAGGGGGATGAACGCTACCTATAGATTGTTATATGAAGGTGATGAACACTACCTATACATTGTTATATGAGGGGGATGAACGCTACCTATAGATTGTTATATGAGGGGGGTGAACACTACCTATAGATTGCTATATGAAGGGGATGAACACTACCTATAAATTGTTATATGAGGGGGATGAACACTACCTATAGATTGTTATAGGAAGGGGATGAACACTACCTATAAATTGTTATATGAGGGGGATGAAAACTACCTATAGATTGTTATATGAGGGGGATGAACACTACCTATAGATTGTTATATGAGGGGGATGAATGCTACCTATAGATTGTTAAATGAAGGGGATGAACGCTACCTATAGATTGTTATATGAGGGGATGAACGCTACCTATAGATTGTTATATGAAGGGGATGAACACTACCTATAGATTGTTATATGAAGGGGATGAACACTACCTATAGATTGTTATATGAGGGGCATGAACACTACCTATAGATTGTTATATGAAGGGGATGAACGCTACCTATAGATTGTTATATGAAGTGGATGAACGCTACCTATAGATTGTTATAAGAAGTGGATGAATACTACCTATAGATTGTTATATTAGGGGGATGAACGCTACCTATAGATTGTTATATGAGGGGGATGAACACTACCTATAGATTGTTATATGAAGGGGATGAACACTACCTATAGATTGTTATATGAGGGGGATGGACACTACCTATAGATTGTTATATGAGGGGGATGAACACTGCCTATAGATGGTAATATGATGGGGATGAACACTACCTATAGATTGTTATATGAGGGGGATGGACACTACCTATAGATTGTTATATGAGGGGGATGAACGCTACCTATAGATTGTTATATGAAGGGGATGAACACTACCTTTAGATTGTTATATGAGGGGGATGAACGCTACCTATGGATTGTTATATGGAGGGGATGAATGCTACCTATAGATTGTTTTATGAGGTGGATGAACACTACCTATAGATTGTTATATGAAGGGGATGAACACTACCTATAGATTGTTATATGAAGGGGATGAACACTACCTATAGATTGTTATATGAAGGGGATGAACACTACCTATAGATTGTTATATGAAGGGGATGAACACTACCTATAGATTGTTATATGAAGGGGATGAACACTGCCTATAGATGGTAATATGAGGGGGATGGACACTACCTATAGATTGTTATATGAGGGGGATGAACACTGCCTATAGATGGTAATATGATGGGGATGAACACTACCTATAGATTGTTATATGAGGGGGATGGACACTACCTATAGATTGTTATATGAGGGGGATGAACGCTACCTATAGATTGTTATATGAAGGGGATGAACACTACCTATAGATTGTTATATGAGGGGGATGAACGCTACCTATGGATTGTTATATGGAGGGGATGAATGCTACCTATAGATTGTTATATGAAGGGGATGAACACTACCTATAGATTGTTATATGAAGGGGATGAACACTGCCTATAGATGGTAATATGATGGGGATGAACACTACCTATAGATTGTTATATGAGGGGGATGGACACTACCTATAGATTGTTATATGAGGGGGATGAACACTACCTATAGATTGTTATATGAAGGGGATGAACGCTACCTTTAGATTGTTATATGAAGTGGATGAACGCTACCTATAGATTGTTATATGAGGGGGATGAACACTACCTATAGATTGTTATATGAGGGGGATGGACACTACCTATAGATTGTTATATGAAGGGGATGAACGCTACCTATAGATTGTTATATGAAGGGGAAGAATGCTACCTATAGATTGTTATATGAGGGGATGAACGCTACCTATAGATTGTTATATGAAGGGGATGAACACTACCTATAGATTGTTATATGAAGGGGATGAACACTACCTATAGATTGTTATATGAAGGGGATGAACACTACCTATAGATTGTTATATGAGGGGGATGAACACTACCTATAGATTGTTATATGAAGGGGATGAACACTACCTATAGATTGTTATATGAAGGGGATGAATGCTACCTATAGATTGTTATATGAGGGGGATAAACGCTACCTATAGATTGTTATGTGAGGGGGATGAATGCTGTAGCGGAGAGCCGATCTTGCACAGCTATTCTCCACTAGAGATTCCAGTGAGGCTCAGGAACAAGGTGATGTTAAGTCCACAGGCAAGGTTTCCAGCAGGTAAAGTAATACAGCAGTATCCCCATCGCAATCCCAATAACTGGACGACACACAGTTTCAGGAGTAGTCTGACAAGCTTTATTCCACAGTTCCTTATAAAGCCCTCTCCCATGCAAGGGAGGAGGTTCTATCACTTAAGACATTATCCAATCTCTAAGTAGTAACCTCCCACAGATCTCCTCCCCTCCTCTAGCATCATAATCCCCTTATTGTGTACACAGTTTTCCCCGAGTTTTGGATGTACCCTAAATACTTGGGGTACATCCACAAATCCAACATCCCCAGATAGCTCTATTCTGGGGGACCAACATACTTAAAAATTAGCCCATTCGGATGAATGGTTCGTGAGATATGGGGTTCCAAACATTTGACCGACCGCATGGGTAAAGTATCCGAAAACAGTTCCATGCATTTTGGCCCTGCGGTCGGTCACAAACAAGGGAATGAAAACAGGCGAATTGCCTGTGTTATAGAGCCTGGAGAGGGTTTGAATGAATTCCCTTGTTTATGGGGCTCTTTCTACCGAACGGCGGGTCATTCGGTAGTATCCATACGAATTTCTGGAAGTATGGAGGTCTCAGCGGTGTTTGCCTAGTCAAGTGTCCGATTTTAGTTCCAGACACTCGACGGCAAAACACCGCTGTTCGGTAGTTTAAGATGGCCGCCGCCACGTGTTTGTTTCCCGAATGGCGGCCACCCAGAGGACAAAGACCACACTGCACTGATTGCCAATTACCTGTTTGCAACATTGTTGCAAACGGTAATTGGAGGCACACTCATTCCTGGGTGGTCTGGTTGTTCGGTAGTTTCATTCCCTTGTTTTATTTGAATGATTCTACCGAACAACTAGAGGAATACAATTCTTTACATACATTTAACTGTCATTATACCCGGATACCATGCTTTCTATACATGTACATACACATTAAACCAGCCATATGACCAAATACACTTATTCTCATACATGTCGTGGGACAGCCCGGTACCAATCCGCTACAAATGCTTTCCATAGATTATTATATGAGGTGGATGAACACTACCTATAGATTGTTATATGAAGGGGATGAACACTACCTATAAATTGTTATATGAGGGGGATGAACACTACCTATAGATTGCTATATGAGGGGGATGAACGCTAACTATAGATTGTTATATGAAGGGGATGAACGCTACCTATAGATTGTTATATGAGGGGGATGAACACTACCTATAGATTGTTATATGAAGGGGATGAACACTACCTATAGATTGTTATATGAGGGGGATGAACGCTAACTAAAGATTGTTATATGAGGGGGATAAACGCTAACTATAGATTGTTATATGTGGGGGATGAACACTACCTATAGATTGTTATATGAGGGGGATGAACACCACCTATAGATTGTTATATGAGGGGGATGAATGCTACCTATAGATTGTTATATGAAGGGGATGAACGCTACCTGTAGATTGTTATATGAGGGGGATGAACACTACCTATAGATTGTTATATGAGGGGGATGAACACTACCTATAGATTGTTATATGAGGGGGATGAACACTACCTATAGATTGTTATATGAGGGGGATGAATGCTAACTATAGATTGTTATATGAGGGGGATGAACACTACCTATAGATTGTTATATGAGGGGGATGAACACTACCTATAGATTGTTATATGAGGGGGATGAATGCTAACTATAGATTGTTATATGAGGGGGATTAACACTACCTATAGATTGTTATATGAGGGGGATGAACACTACCTATAGATTGCTATATGAGGGGGATGAACGCTAACTATAGATTGTTATATGAAGGGGATGAACGCTACCTATAGATTGTTATATGAGGGGGATGAACACTACCTATAGATTGTTATATGAGGGGGGTGAACGCTACCTATAGATTGTTATAGGAAGGGGATGAACGCTACCTATAGATTGTTATATGAGGGGGATGAACGCTACCTATAGATTGTTATATGAGGGGGATGAACGCTACCTATAGATTGTTATATGAGGGGGATGAACGCTACCTATAGATTGTTATAGGAAGGGGATGAACGCTACCTATAGATTGTTATATGAGGGGGATGAATGCTACCTATAGATTGTTATAGGAAGGGGATGAACGCTACCTATAGATTGTTATATGAGGGGGATGAACGCTACCTATAGATTGTTACATGAGGGGGATGAACTCTACCTATAGATTGTTATAGGAAGGGGATGAACGCTACCTATAGATTGTTATATGAGGGGGATGAATGCTACCTATAGATTGTTATAGGAAGGGGACGAACACTACCTATAGATTGTTATATGAAGGGGATGAACACTGCCTATAGATGGTGATATGATGGGGATGAACACTACCTATAGATTGTTATATGAAGGGGATGAACACTACCTATAGATTGTTATATGAAGGGGATGAACGCTACCTATAGATTGTTATATGAAGGGGATGAACGCTACCTATAGATTGTTATATGAAGGGGATGAACGCTACCTATAGATTGTTATTGGAAGGGGATGAACACTACCTATAGATTGTTATGTGAAGGGGATGAACGCTACCTGTAGATTGTTATGATTGGATGAATGGTGTGAATAGGAGGCATCTGGCTGAGGGCGAGTCGAAGTGATCTGCATTGTGTGAATGAGTGAGACTGGCTGAGGGTGATTGGAAGGGATCTAGCTCACAGTGCTTGAAAGTGTTCTGGCTGAAGGTGATTGGAAGTGTTCTGCCTGAGAGTGATTGGAAGTGTTCTGGCTGAAGGTGATTGGAAGTGTTCTGGCTGAAGGTAATTGGAAGTGTTCTGGCTGAGAGTAATTGGAAGTGTTCTGCCTGAGAGTAATTGGAAGTGTTCTGGCTGAGAGTAATTGGAAGTGTTCTGGCTGAAGGTGATTGGAAGTGTTCTGGCTGAGGGTGATTGGAAGTTTTCTGCCTGAGAGTAATTGGAAGTGTTCTGGCTGAAGGTGATTGGAAGTGTTCTGGCTGAAGGTAATTGGAAGCGTTCTGGCTGAGAGTAATTGGAAGTGTTCTGCCTGAGAGTAATTGGAAGTGTTCTGGCTGAGAGTAATTGGAAGTGTTCTGGCTGAAGGTGATTGGAAGTGTTCTGGCTGAGGGTGATTGGAAGTTTTCTGCCTGAGAGTAATTGGAAGTGTTCTGGCTGAAGGTGATTGGAAGTGTTCTGGCTGAGGGTGATTGGAAGTGTTCTGGCTGAAGGTAATTGGAAGCGTTCTGGCTGAAGGTAATTGGAAGTGTTCTGGCTGAGGGTGATTGGAAGTGTTCTGGCTGAGGGTGATTGGAAGGGCATTGTTTTAATATGAGGGAGAGCCCCTGAATAAGAGCTGAATGTGAGTTGTGACTCCTCCTCGGACTGTGTTGTCCCCTCCTGTCCCTTCAGCCTGGCCAGGGCTGTGTAGTCCTCACTGGTCCTCTCCCAGCACACAGCTCCCAGCCATGGCTGGCCACCCCTAGGGGTCCCAGGACGGGTAGGAGCCATGGAGGAGAGCAGCTCCAGCAAGCCTCTTACCCCATTCAGCATTCAGGACATACTCAGCAAGCCTTCTGTCAGGAGGACCCCAGCTGGGGGGGCCCAAACAGGGGGGGTCCCCCAATCCTCCCCTCTCTATGCACTGGAGGAGCTGGCCAGCAAAACCTTCCAGGGGCTGGAACTGTCCTTATTGCAGCCTGCGGGAGGTAGGTAGCTGCCCAATATCCCACACATACCGCTATTACCCCACCATTACCGCTATATACCCCACCATTACCGATATTACCCCATATAACTGACACAATCCCTGTATTACTGATATTTCTCATTATTACTGCAGTTACTAATCATTACCAATAGAACCCCATTATTCCAGCTATTACCCATTGTTACCCCTGTTACCCCATTATTACTCATAGTGCCATTACTAATATACCCTCATTACCCTTACCATCCTATTACTTCTACCCCAATACTTATACCACCCATTCCCCTTAACCACTATTACCCCTACCTCTTATTATCATACCCCCTAAACTCCCTATCACTTCATTCAGAAATATTATATTTTATAAGTAACCGATTATATGAAAATATATCATTAGATCTTATAGGTAGTATGTGTAACCGATTATATCAATTAATTATTACATGATATAGTATAATATAGCGCTAAGCTGGTATATTAACCCTTCCCTCCCTGTATATACACCTCTCACAATTAATTATTACATGATATAGTATAATATAGCGCTAAGCTGGTATATTAACCCTTCCCTCTCTGTATATACACCTCTCACAATTAATTATTACATGATATAGTATAATATAGCGCTAAGCTGGTATATTAACCCTTCCCTCTCTGTATATACACCTCTCACAATTAATTATTACATGATATAGTATAATATAGCGCTAAGCTGGTATATTAACCCTTCCCTCCCTGTATATACACCTCTCACAATTAATTATTACATGATATAGTATAATATAGCGCTAAGCTGGTATATTAACCCTTCCCTCCCTGTATATACACCTCTCACAATTAATTATTACATGATATAGTATAATATAGCGCTAAGCTGGTATATTAACCCTTCCCTCCCTGTGTATACACCTCTCACAATTAATTATTACCTGATATAGTATAATATAGCGCTAAGCTGGTATATTAACCCTTCCCTCCCTGTATATACACCTCTCACAATTAATTATTACCTGATATAGTATAATATAGCGCTAAGCTGGTATATTAACCCTTCCCTCCCTGTATATACACCTCTCACAATTAATTATTACATGATATAGTATAATATAGCGCTAAGCTGGTATATTAACCCTTCCCTCCCTGTGTATACACCTCTCACAATTATATATTACCTGATATAGTATAATATAGCGCTAAGCTGGTATATTAACCCTTCCCTCCCTGTATATACACCTCTCACAATTAATTATTACATGATATAGTATAATATAGCGCTAAGCTGGTATATTAACCCTTCCCTCTCTGTATACACACCTCTCACAATTAATTATTACATGATATAGTATAATATAGCGCTAAGCTGGTATATTAACCCTTCCCTCCCTGTATATACACCTCTCACAATTAATTATTACATGATATAGTATAATATAGCGCTAAGCTGGTATATTAACCCTTCCCTCCCTGTGTATACACCTCTCACAATTAATTATTACCTGATATAGTATAATATAGCGCTAAGCTGGTATATTAACCCTTCCCTCCCTGTATATACACCTCTCACAATGAATTATTACATGATATAGTATAATATAGCGCTAAGCTGGTATATTAACCCTTCCCTCTCTGTATATACACCTCTCACAATTAATTATTACCTGATATAGTATAATATAGCGCTAAGCTGGTATATTAACCCTCCCCTCCCTGTATATACACCTCTCACAATTAATTATTACATGATATAGTATAATATAGCGCTAAGCTGGTATATTAACCCTTCCCTCCCTGTATATACACCTCTCACAATTAATTATTACATGATATAGTATAATATAGCGCTAAGCTGGTATATTAACCCTTCCCTCCCTGTATATACACCTCTCACAATTAATTATTACATGATATAGAATAATATAGCGCTAAGCTGTTATATTAACCCTTCCCTCCCTGTATATACACCTCTCACAATTAATTATTACATGATATAGTAGAATATAGCGCTAAGCTGGTATATTAACCCTTCCCTCCCTGTATATACACCTCTCACAATTAATTATTACATGATATAGTATAATATAGCGCTAAGCTGGTATATTAACCCTTCCCTCCCTGTATATACACCTCTCACAATTAATTATTACCTGATATAGTATAATATAGCGCTAAGCTGGTATATTAACCCTTCCCTCCCTGTGTATACACCTCTCACAATTAATTCTTACATGATATAGTATAATATAGCGCTAAGCTGGTATATTAACCCTTCCCTCCCTGTATATACACCTCTCACAATTTATTATTACATGATATAGTATAATATAGCGCTAAGCTGGTATATTAACCCTTCCCTCTCTGTATATACACCTCTCACAATTAATTATTACCTGATATAGTATAATATAGCGCTAAGCTGGTATATTAACCCTTCCCTCCCTGTATATACACCTCTCACAATTTATTATTACATGATATAGTATAATATAGCGCTAAGCTGGTATATTAACCCTTCCCTCTCTGTATATACACCTCTCACAATTAATTATTACATGATATAGTATAATATAGCGCTAAACTGGTATATTAACCCTCCCCTCCCTGTATACACACCTCTCACAATTAATTATTACACGATATAGTATAATATAGCGCTAAGCTGGTATATTAACCCTTCCCTCTCTGTATACACACCTCTCACAATTAATTATTACATGATATAGTATAATATAGCGCTAAGCTGGTATATTAACCCTTCCCTCCCTGTATATACACCTCTCACAATTAATTATTACATGATATAGTATAATATAGCGCTAAGCTGGTATATTAACCCTTCCCTCCCTGTATATACACCTCTCACAATTAATTATTACATGATATAGTATAATATAGCGCTAAGCTGGTATATTAACCCTTCCCTCCCTGTATATACACCTCTCACAATTAATTATTACATGATATAGTATAATATAGCGCTAAGCTGGTATATTAACCCTTCCCTCCCTGTATATACACCTCTCACAATTAATTATTACATGATATAGTATAATATAGCGCTAAGCTGGTATATTAACCCTTCCCTCCCTGTGTATACACCTCTCACAATTAATTATTACCTGATATAGTATAATATAGCGCTAAGCTGGTATATTAACCCTTCCCTCCCTGTATATACACCTCTCACAATTAATTATTACCTGATATAGTATAATATAGCTAAGCTGGTATATTAACCCTTCCCTCCCTGTATATACACCTCTCACAATTAATTATTACATGATATAGTATAATATAGCGCTAAGCTGGTATATTAACCCTTCCCTCCCTGTATATACACCTCTCACAATTAATTATTACATGATATAGTATAATATAGCGCTAAGCTGGTATATTAACCCTTCCCTCTCTGTATATACACCTCTCACAATTAATTATTACATGATATAGTATAATATAGCGCTAAGCTGGTATATTAACCCTTCCCTCCCTGTATATACACTTGTCACAATTAATTCTTACATGATATAGTATAATATAGCGCTAAGCTGGTATATTAACCCTCCCCTCCCTGTATATACACCTCTCACAATTAATTATTACATGATATAGTATAATATAGCGCTAAGCTGGTATATTAACCCTCCCCTCCCTGTATATACACCTCTCACAATTAATTCTTACATGATATAGTATAATATAGCGCTAAACTGGTATATTAACCCTTCCCTCCCTGTATATACATCTCTCACAATTAATTATTACATGATATAGTATAATATAGCGCTAAGCTGGTATATTAACCCTTCCCTCCCTGTATATACACCTCTCACAATTAATTATTACATGATATAGTATAATATAGCGCTAAGCTGGTATATTAACCCTTCCCTCCCTGTATATACACCTCTCACAATTAATTATTACATGATATAGTATAATATAGCGCTAAGCTGGTATATTAACCCTTCCCTCCCTGTGTATACACCTCTCACAATTAATTATTACATGATATAGTATAATATAGCGCTAAGCTGGTATATTAACCCTTCCCTCCCTGTGTATACACCTCTCACAATTAATTATTACATGATATAGTATAATATAGCGCTAAGCTGGTATATTAACCCTTCCCTCCCTGTGTATACACCTCTCACAATTAATTATTACATGATATAGTATAATATAGCGCTAAGCTGGTATATTAACCCTTCCCTCCCTGTATATACACCTCTCACAATTAATTATTACATGATATAGTATAATATAGCGCTAAGCTGGTATATTAACCCTTCCCTCCCTGTGTATACACCTCTCACAATTAATTATTACATGATATAGTATAATAAAGCGCTAAGCTGGTATATTAACCCTTCCCTCCCTGTATATACACCTCTCACAATTAATTATTACCTGATATAGTATAATATAGCGCTAAGCTGGTATATTAACCCTTCCCTCCCTGTATATACACCTCTCACAATTAATTATTACATGATATAGTATAATATAGCGCTAAGCTGGTATATTAACCCTTCCCTCCCTGTATATACACCTCTCACAATTAATTATTACATGATATAGTATAATATAGCGCTAAGCTGGTATATTAACCCTTCCCTCTCTGTATATACACCTCTCACAATTAATTATTACATGATATAGTATAATATAGCGCTAAGCTGGTATATTAACCCTTCCCTCCCTGTATATACACTTGTCACAATTAATTCTTACATGATATAGTATAATATAGCGCTAAGCTGGTATATTAACCCTCCCCTCCCTGTATATACACCTCTCACAATTAATTATTACATGATATAGTATAATATAGCGCTAAGCTGGTATATTAACCCTCCCCTCCCTGTATATACACCTCTCACAATTAATTATTACATGATATAGTATAATATAGCGCTAAGCTGGTATATTAACCCTCCCCTCCCTGTATATACACCTCTCACAATTAATTCTTACATGATATAGTATAATATAGCGCTAAACTGGTATATTAACCCTTCCCTCCCTGTATATACATCTCTCACAATTAATTATTACCTGATATAGTATAATATAGCGCTAAGCTGGTATATTAACCCTTCCCTCCCTGTATATACACCTCTCACAATTAATTATTACATGATATAGTATAATATAGCGCTAAGCTGGTATATTAACCCTCCCCTCCCTGTATATACACCTCTCACAATTAATTATTACCTGATATAGTATAATATAGCGCTAAGCTGGTATATTAACCCTTCCCTCCCTGTATATACACCTCTCACAATTAATTATTACATGATATAGTATAATATAGCGCTAAGCTGGTATATTAACCCTTCCCTCCCTGTGTATACACCTCTCACAATTAATTATTACATGATATAGTATAATATAGCGCTAAGCTGGTATATTAACCCTTCCCTCCCTGTGTATACACCTCTCACAATTAATTATTACATGATATAGTATAATATAGCGCTAAGCTGGTATATTAACCCTTCCCTCCCTGTGTATACACCTCTCACAATTAATTATTACATGATATAGTATAATATAGCGCTAAGCTGGTATATTAACCCTTCCCTCCCTGTATATACACCTCTCACAATTAATTATTACATGATATAGTATAATATAGCGCTAAGCTGGTATATTAACCCTTCCCTCCCTGTGTATACACCTCTCACAATTAATTATTACATGATATAGTATAATAAAGCGCTAAGCTGGTATATTAACCCTTCCCTCCCTGTGTATACACCTCTCACAATTAATTATTACATGATATAGTATAATAAAGCGCTAAGCTGGTATATTAACCCTTCCCTCCCTGTGTATACACCTCTCACAAATAATTATTACATGATATAGTATAATAAAGCGCTAAGCTGGTATATTAACCCTTCCCTCCCTGTGTATACACCTCTCACAATTAACTATTACATGATATAGTATAATATAGCGCTAAGCTGGTATTATAAAATGTAGTGTGTTAAACAACGTATCTAATTATAATAAAACAGTGTGTTAATGTATATAAGTATTATAAAATGTAGTGTGTTAATGTATATAAGTATTATAAAATGTAGTGTGTTAAACAAGGTATCTAATTATTATAAAACAGTGTGTTAATGTATATAAGTATTATAAAATGTAGTGTGTTAATGTATATAAGTATTATAAAACAGTGTGTTAATGTATATAAGTATTATAAAATATAGTGTGTTAAACAAGGTATCTAATTATTATAAAACAGTGTGTTAATGTATATAAGTATTATAAAATGTAGTGTGTTAATGTATCTAATTATTATAAAACAGTGTGTTAATGTATATAAGTATTATAAAATGTAGTGTGTTAATGTATATAAGTATTATAAAATGTAGTGTGTTAAACAAGGTATCTAATTATAATAAAACAGTGTGTTAATGTATCTAATTATTATAAAATGTAGTGTGTTAAACAAGGTATCTAATTATAATAAAACAGTGTGTTAATGTATATAAGTATTATAAAATGTAGTGTGTTAATGTATATAAGTATTATAAAATGTAGTGTGTTAATGTATCTAATTATTATAAAACAGTGTGTTAATGTATATAAGTATTATAAAATGTAGTGTGTTAATGTATCTAATTATTATAAAACAGTGTGTTAATGTATATAAGTATTATAAAATGTAGTGTGTTAAACAAGGTATCTAATTATTATAAAATGTAGTGTGTTAATGTATATAAGTATTATAAAACAGTGTGTTAATGTATATAAGTATTATAAAATGTAGTGTGTTAAACAATGTATCTAATTATTATAAAACAGTGTGTTAATGTATCTAATTATTATAAAAACAGTGTGTTAATGTATATAAGTATTATAAAATGTAGTGTGTTAATGTATATAAGTATTATAAAACAGTGTGTTAATGTATATAAGTATTATAAAACAGTGTGTTAATGTATATAAGTATTATAAAATGTAGTGTGTTAATGTATCTATTTATTATAAAAACAGTGTGTTAATGTATATAAGTATTATAAAATGTAGTGTGTTAATGTATATAAGTATTATAAAACAGTGTGTTAATGTATATAAGTATTATAAAATGTAGTGTGTTAAACAATGTATCTAATTATTATAAAACAGTGTGTTAATGTATCTAATTATTATAAAAACAGTGTGTTAATGTATATAAGTATTATAAAATGTAGTGTGTTAATGTATATAAGTATTATAAAACAGTGTGTTAATGTATATAAGTATTATAAAACAGTGTGTTAATGTATATAAGTATTATAAAATGTAGTGTGTTAATGTATCTATTTATTATAAAAACAGTGTGTTAATGTATATAAGTATTATAAAATGTAGTGTGTTAAACAATGTATCTAATTATTATAAAACAGTGTGTTAATGTATCTAATTATTATAAAAACAGTGTGTTAATGTATATAAGTATTATAAAATGTAGTGTGTTAAACAAGGTATCTAATTATAATAAAACAGTGTGTTAATGTATATAAGTATTATAAAATGTAGTGTGTTAATGTATATAAGTATTATAAAATGTAGTGTGTTAATGTATATAAGTATTATAAAACAGTGTGTTAATGTATATAAGTATTATAAAATGTAGTGTGTTAATGTATATAAGTATTATAAAACAGTGTGTTAATGTATATAAGTATTATAAAATGTAGTGTGTTAAACAAGGTATCTAATTATAATAAAACAGTGTGTTAATGTATCTAATTATTATAAAAACAGTGTGTTAATGTATCTAATTATTATAAAATGTAGTGTGTTAATGTATCTAATTATTATAAAAACAGTGTGTTAATGTATCTAATTATTATAAAATGTAGTGTGTTAAACAAGGTATCTAATTATTATAAAACAGTGTGCTCAAGTACATCATTATTAAAGTTTATAATTATTTAAAGCATTCAGTGTGTTAAACAATATATTATAGTATACAATTATAAAACGCATAGTATGTTAAACTTTGTATTCAATAATTATTTAAAACACGATATGTTAATGTATAGAATAAATAACAGTATATATATTATTAAACATAGAGTGTGTTTAATGTATATAAATATAATAGTATAGAATTATTAAAAACACAGTATGCGATCTAATGAATCGAATACTATATGTGAGTATTATAAAAACATACAGTATATTAAATAATGTTTATTACAATGTTTTATATATTATATATAATTATTATAAAAACACAATATGTTGAAATTTTTTTAAAAATAGATAACATAGTATATGAGTATTATAAAAAGACATGAAATCATGTTCATGGTAAATATTATAGCATTCATTTATTATGAAACAAACACAGTATGTTAAATAATGTGTGAAATAAAGAATTTAGTATTTACTCATAAAACAAAAAAAAAGGATTAAAAAAAGGTATATAATACATAACAACAGTATACAAGTATTTAACACAGAATGATAAAAGTATATATTGTATAATTGTTCTCAAAGCACACAGTATGTTAAATAAAGTATTTATTAAATAATATAGCATAAAATAAATAATATAGGATATAATGAAAATGTATATAAGAATATAGCACACAAGTAAAAAACAATGGGTTTATAATGTATATAAAACAATTGATATATGACACTACAGCATATCATTATTATAAAACAAATAGTATATTAAATGTTTATAATAAATAATACTTAAGTATTATAAATACACCAATTAAATAATGTTTTTAATAAATAATATATCTCATTATTAAAAGACACACAATGTGTTAAATCATGTATATAAAACAAATATAACATAGTTATTGCAAAAACACATAGTATGATAAAAGTGAAAGTCATAAAGAATAATTATAAATCACACACATTATGTTAACAAAGAAACATAGAATGTGACGGCAGATAAGAACCATTCGGCCCATCTAGTCTGCCCAATTTTCTAAATACTTTCATTAGTCCCTGGCCTTATCTTATAGTTAGGATAGCCTTATGCCTATCCCACGCATGCTTAAACTCCTTTACTGTGTTAACCTCTACCACTTCAGCTGGAAGGCTATTCCATGCATCCACTACCCTCTCAGTAAAGTAATACTTCCTGATATTATTTTTAAACCTTTGTCCCTCTAATTTAAGACTATGTCCTCTTGTTGTGGTAGTTTTTCTTCTTTTAAATATAGTCTCCCCCTTTATTGTGTTGATTCCCTTTATGTATTTAAATGTTTCTATCATATCCCCCCTGTCTCGTCTTTCCTCCATGCTATACGTGTTAAGATCCTTTAACCTTTCCTGGTAAGTTTTATCCTGCAATCCATGAACCAGTTTAGTAGCCCTTCTCTGAACTCTCTCTAAAGTATCAATATCCTTCTGAAGATATGGTCTCCAGTACTGCGTACAATACTCCAAGTGAGGTCTCACCAGTGTTCTGTACAATGGCATGAGCACTTCCCTCTTTCTACTGCCAATACCTCTCCCTATACAAGCAAGCATTCTGTTTGGTTGTGTATAGTATATACTTAAAATGATGTATAGTGATTATAACCACATACATTTGAACTAACAAGGTGAAAAATTACAAGGGATATAGGCCTCTATTTGAGATTTTTAGCAACATTTTTCAAATGATTTATTATATTATATTAAACTTCTAACATTATTTATTTAACATATTAAAATTTTAGAAATGTCTATCAATATACAGGGAGTGCAGAATTATTAGGCAAGTTGTATTTTTGAGGATTAATTTTATTATTGAACACAGGGCCAGATTAAGAGCCAAGTGGGCCTGGTGCTGACAATTATGATGGGCCTAATTACAAAATCTTATTGACCAAAAACACTTAAACTGTCCTACCTCCTAAACGTCATGTATCTGATTGAGATGGTGCTGGAGTGGAACTCATAAGATGCAGCTATTAGAAAACACATACCCTATGTTAATCTCAAGCTTTCATCTTTCAAGTAAACCCCCTAACAGCAGTGTCCAGTAAAGTAGGAAGTCTATGGATGGGTTAAAAGGGTGGGTCACTGACATAAATCACATAACAAGAACTGCTGAAAGGGGAAAACATACACAAAAAGGGGGCATTTCTGTGTCTCCCAGTCTCTTAGTGTCTGTGTCCCCATGTCTCCCAGTGTTCCCATGTCACTAGGACACTAGGGGACATTGAGAGACATTGGGACACTGGGAGACATGGGTACACTGAGATACTACAGAACTCTGGGAGACCTAGAGACAGTGAGACTCTTGGGGACATTGGGAGACATGGGGACACTGGGTGACTTTGAGACATGAGGGTACACTGGGATATGTGGGGCACTGAGACACTGTAATACATAGGGGACACTGGAGACTTGATAAAGACCTGGGTACAGGTCAAAACATTGTGGTGTCCAATAAACCTGCTTAAATCTATCAGTGTGTGCCTGAGATTTTTTATTTTATACTAGGGGACACAGACACATGGGGGCACTGTGAGATATGGGGACACTGGGAGACTAGGGGATTTTGAGAGACTAGGGGACACTGAGGACACATACACTAAGGACACTGAGACACTGGGGATACTGAGTGTTACAAATCGCTATTTGTAACTGGCCCTTTAAATGAGAAAGTGCCCTGCTTCCCTGGATTGTGGAGAAGCATGTTTGCCAGCCTCCTGCCTCATGACTATGGCCCCTGGAAGATTGTGCCCCTGAAAATGTATTAACTTTAATTGGGTGTGTATGGCCCTTTAAGAACCGTCTGGGGACATATTGTGACTTTGCTGAACAATGCCCCTTTAAGACTATGTCCCCAGACCGGTAAAATAACTTGTTCCTGGCTTTCCCCCACTTGGTTCAGTAAATAGGGCTTACTGAACCAAGTACCACACAGGCGGACCACCCAGAAGTTAAAGTGTGCAGGCAATTTACCTCCCAGGCTGTGAGGTTACTGCCGGTCAATTGCACGTGGCGGCGGCCATCTTGGTTTCCTCGAATGCGGTCAGCGGTGTATGCTAAAGATTCTGTGGAACCAAAATCGGCTACACATTCTGCCGAACACCGCTGACCCTTACCTTCTCCCATACGGAACTTGCAGCTCCAGAGACTAAGTCCCGTTCGAAATGGGACTTAGTCGTTTTTTCGCATGAAATTGACCGGCCGCACAGCCCAAATCTATGGAACTGTTTTGGGCAGGAAATTGTGCTTGCGGTCGGTCATAAAGGACTTCCAGCTAACTTTTGATCCACTGGAGGGATTTGGCTGATTTTTGGAAGGGTTTATGTTTGATGTATGCTGAGTCTGAATATGCAACTTTGAAATTGGATGTATGGTTTTAAAGTTACAGTGTGTGTGTAAAAACTGTATTTTTATTGTATGTTATAATTGGTTTAACTGTTTATCTGAGGGGAGGGAACCTGTGGGCTGTACTACGCTGTTATTGGTTAATTTCATCCTCCCCCTGGGAGTGTCCTGTGTGTACCTTATCCTAATAAAAAGCAGGCTGGGTGTTCCAGTCCTCAGACCTCTTCTGACCCTCAATACGTAGCCGTGTCTCGTTATTGGAGGGAACTGCTATATCACACTGGGGATTGCTATGCTCTGCATATTCCCCTGAGCTCTTAATCACTTAGCTCTTTTAAGAGCTTGTTCCTGTTACGCTCTCCTGGAGGAGAGGTCTTCCCCACACGGTCCTGGAGGACAGAAGCCGATCCAGGGTGGAAGGAAGACGGCGCGGCTCCAGTTAAGCTACGGCGGTTGTGGAGCCTGCGGTGGTTGTGGTGTCGTCTGCAGTGCTTGGAGTCCTCTGAGAGCGCTAGGAGCATCCATCAACGGAGGGTACTCGGTCGGGGTACACGGAGCTCCGTTACACTGAGATACTAGGGACACTGGCTGGGAAACATGGGGACACTGGGAGTGCCCCATATCTCCCTTTCTCCATGTCTCTCAGTGTCCCCTAGTGTTTCATTGTCCCCATATCTCCCAGTGTCCCCTAGTGTTTATATCCCCATGTCTCTCAGTGTCCCTTAGAGTCTGTGTATCCATGTGTCCCAATGTCACTATGACACTAGGGGACATTGAGAGACATTGGGACACTGTGAGTCTTGGGGACACTGAGACACTGGGTCAGACATGGGGACACTGAGATACATGGGGACACTGAGAGACTAGGGCACTCTGGGAGACTAGGGACACAGACACTAGGGACACTGAGAGACACCAGGCACACTGGGAGACATGGGGACACTGAGACACCAGGAACACTGAGAGACACGGAGACACTGAGACACTAGAGAAACTGGCTGGGAGACATGGGGACGCTAGGAGACACTGGCTGGGAGACATGGGGACACTGAGAGACTAGGGGCCACTGGGAGACATGGGACCACTGTGTCTCTAGTGTCTCAGGGTCCCTATGTCTCCCAGTGTCCCAATGTCTCAGCGTCACCAAGTCTCTCACCGCCCCCATGTTTTGCAGGCTTGAAACTGCTGTCTGGACTCTCTGTGCTGCTCCCCCGCGGATCAGTGAGTAGAGAGAGGCAGGGAGGTTGATGCTGTGACTTCTTATCCCTGCCTCTCTCCACACAAACAGCGACCCCTACTGGCCAGCGCTGGTATTGCAGAATAATCTCTGTTTATACTGAGACAGACATTTGTATTGCCAGTATTACTGCAATACCGGCACCGGCTAGGCAGCCTCAAATATCTGAGAAATACCTGGCAACCATAAGAAATACTTCTGAGAAATACCTGGCAACTCTAAAAGTAGTGTGTGTGTAAAAAAAAAAAAAAAAATTTTTTTTTAAATCAATGGGCCTATTTCATGGGCCTGGGCCTGGAGCTGCAGCTCCATCAGCCCCTATGTTAATCCGGCCCTGATTGAACAACAACCATGTTCTCAATGAACCCAAAAAACTCATTAATATCAAAGCTGAATATTTTTGGAAGTAGTTTTTAGTTTGTTTTTAGTTTTAGCTATTTTAGGGGGATATCTGTGTGTGCAGGTGACTATTACTGTGCATAATTATTAGGCAACTTAACAAAAAACAAATATATACCCATTTCAATTATTTATTTTTACCAGTGAAACCAATATAACATCTCAACATTCACAAATATACATTTCTGACATTCAAAAACAAAACAAAAACAAATCAGTGACCAATATAGCCACCTTTCTTTGCAAGGACACTCAAAAGCCTGCCATCCATGGATTCTGTCAGTGTTTTGATCTGTTCACCATCAACATTGCGTGCAGCAGCAACCACAGCCTCCCAGACACTGTTCAGAGAGGTGTACTGTTTTCCCTCCTTGTAAATCTCACATTTTATGATGGACCACAGGTTCTCAATGGGGTTCAGATCAGGTGAACAAGGAGGCCATGTCATTAGATTTTCTTCTTTTATACCCTTTCTTGCCAGCCACGCTGTGGAGTACTTGGACGCGTGTGATGGAGCATTGTCCTGCATGAAAATCATGTTTTTCTTGAAGGATGCAGACTTCTTCCTGTACCACTGCTTGAAGAAGGTGTCTTCCAGAAACTGGCAGTAGGACTGGGAGTTGAGCTTGACTCCATCCTCAACCCAAAAAGGCCCCACAAGCTCATCTTTGATGATACCAGCCCAAACCAGTACTCCACCTCCACCTTGATGGCGTCTGAGTCAGACTGGAGCTCTCTGCCCTTTACCAATCCATCCATCTGGCCCATCAAGACTCACTCTCATTTCATCAGTCCATAAAACCTTAGAAAAATCAGTCTTGAGATATTTCTTGGCCCAGTCTTGACGTTTCAGCTTGTGTGTCTTGTTCAGTGGTGGTCGTCTTTCAGCCTTTCTTACCTTGGCCATGTCTCTGAGTATTGCACACCTTGTGCTTTTGGGCACTCCAGTGATGTTGCAGCTCTGAAATATGGCCAAACTGGTGGCAAGTGGCATCTTGGCAGCTGCACGCTTGACTTTTCTCAGTTCATGGGCAGTTATTTTGCGCCTTGGTTTTTCCACACGCTTCTTGCGACCCTGTTGACTATTTTGAATGAAACGCTTGATTGTTCGATGATCACGCTTCAAAAGCTTTGCAATTTTAAGAGTGCTGCATCCCTCTGCAAGATATCTCACTATTTTTGACTTTTCTGAGCCTGTCAAGTCCTTCTTTTGACCCATTTTGCCAAAGGAAAGGAAGTTGCCTAATAATTATGCACACCTGATATAGGGTGTTGATGTCATTAGACCACACCCCTTCTCATTACAGAGATGCACATCACATAATATGCTTAATTGGTAGTAGGCTTTCGAGCCTATACAGCTTGGAGTAAGACAACATGCATAAAGAGGATGATGTGGTCAAAATACTAATTTGCCTAATAATTCTGCACTCCCTGTAGAGGCAGGTAATACATCATACTGGTATTAACTACACTTTAATGTTGCCTTTTTTCTAAACTTTAATTCTTACTCCAAAACTACTTCCTGTTGTGTATTCAGACATTGCTTTCATACCAAATGCTACCTTATAGCAATCTGTATACCCAGTAGTGATGTACCGAACTGTTCGCTGGTGAATAGTTCCTGGCGAACATAGCGTGTTCGCGTTCGCCACGGCGGGTGAACACATGCGCGGTTCGATCCGCCCCCTATTCGTCATCATTGAGTAAACTTTGACCCTGTGCCTCACGGTCAGCAGACACATTCCAGCAAATTAGCAGCAGACCCTCCCTTCCACTCCCTCCCACCTCCCTCCCAGCATCCATTTTCGATTCATTCTGAAGCTGCATGCTTACGGAGAGGAGGGAAAGGGTAGCTGCTGCTGATTAGATAGGGAAATTGATAGCTAGGCTAGGGTATTCAGTTTCCACTACAATCCTGAAGGACTCATCTGATCTCTGCTGTAAGGAGAGCACCCCAAAAAGCCATTTTTAGGGCTAGAACATCAGTCTGCTTTTTTTTTTTTTCTGTGTAATGTAATTGCAGTTGCCTGCCTGGCTGCCAGCTTCTGTGTCAGGCTCAGTGGATGCTGTGGCCATTTGCCCAGTCAGTGCCACCACTCATATCTGTTGTCACAATAGCTTAAGCTTTACATTTAAAAAAAAAAAAATGTTTTCACTGTAATAGATTGAAGAGCAGTTAGTTGTCTGCAAGCGTCTGGGTGTCAGGCCTCCTTCAGCGTGTGCTCTGCAGACCCCTGCATGTGTAATTTGACAGTTGCCACTCATATCTGGTGTCTCTATAGCGTGCTTTTACAAAGAAAAAAGGGTTTCCAGTGTAAGCTAATAGCAGTCAGTGTCCTTAAAGCGTGTGTCAGGCCTTCAGCATGTGCTCTGCCAACCTCAGCAAGTGTAATTTGCCACTCATATCTGGTGTCTCTATAGCGTGCATTTAAAACCAAAAAACTTTTTTCACTGTAATAGATTGAAGAGCAGTTACTTGTCTTCAAGCGGGTGTGTCAGGCCTACAGCCTGTGCTCTGCAGACCTGTGCCAGTGCACATTTCCACTCATATCTGGTGTCTCTATAGCGTGCTTTTACGAAGAAAAAAAGGTTTCCAGTGTAAGCTAATAGCAGTCAGTGTCCTTAAAGCGTGTGTCAGGCCTACAGCCTGAGCTCTGCAGACCTGTGCCAGTGCACATTGCCACTCATATCTGGTGTCTCTATAGCGTGCATTTAAAACCAAAAAACTTTTTTCACTGTTATAGATTGAATAGCAGTTACTTGTCTTCAAGCGGGTGTGTCAGGCCTACAGTGTGTGCTCTGCAGTACTGTGCCAGTGCACATTGCCACTCATATCTGGTGTCTCTATAGCGTGATTTTACAAAGAAAAAAAGGTTTCCAGTGCAAGCTAATAGCAGTCAGTGTCCTTAAAGCGGGTTTTTATTAGGCCTACAGCATGTGCTCTGCAGAACTGTGCCAGTGCACATTGCCACTCATATCTGGTGTCACAATAGCGTGCATTTAAAACCAAAAAACTGTTTTCACTGTTATAGATTGACTGTTATATATCTGGTGTCTCTATAGCGTGCTTTTACAAAGAAAAAAAGGTTTCCAGTGTAAGCTAATAGCAGTCAGTGTCTTTAAAGCATGTGTCAGGCCTTCAGCGTGTGCTCTGCCAACCTCAGCAAGTGTAATTTGCCACTCATATCTGGTGTCTCTATAGCGTGCATTTAAAACAAAAAAACGTTTTTCACTGTAATAGATTGAAGAGCAGTTACTTGTCTTAAAGCGGGTGTGTCAGGCCTACAGCCTGTGCTCTGCAGACCTGTGCCAGTGCACATTGCCACTCATATCTGGTGTCTCTATAGCGTGCATTTAAAACCAAAAAACTTTTTTCACTGTTATAGTTTGAATAGCAGTTACTTGTCTTCAAGCGGGTGTGTCAGGCCTACAGTGTGTGCTCTGCAGAACTGTGCCAGTGCACATTGCCACTCATATCTGGTGTCACAATAGCGTGCATTTAAAACCAAAAAACTGTTTTCACTGTTATAGATTGACTGTTATATATCTGGTGTCTCTATAGCGTGCTTTTACAAAGAAAAAAAGGTTTCCAGTGCAAGCTAATAGCAGTCAGTGTCCTTAAAGCGGGTTTTTATTAGGCCTACAGCATGTGCTCTGCAGAACTGTGCCAGTGCACATTGCCACTCATATCTGGTGTCACAATAGCGTGCATTTAAAACCAAAAAACTGTTTTCACTTTTATAGATTGACTGTTATATATCTGGTGTCTCTATAGCGTGCTTTTACAAAGAAAAAAAGGTTTTCACTGTCAGCTAATAGCAGTCAGTGTCCTTAAAGCGGGTGTGTCAGGCCTACAGCCTGTGCTCTGCAGACCTGTGCCAGTGCACATTGCCACTCATATCTGGTGTCTCTATAGCGTGCATTTAAAACCAAAAAACTTTTTTCACTGTTATAGTTTGAATAGCAGTTACTTGTCTTCAAGCGGGTGTGTCAGGCCTACAGTGTGTGCTCTGCAGAACTGTGCTAGTGCACATTGCCACTCATATCTGGTGTCTCTATAGCGTGCTTTTACAAAGAAAAAAAGGTTTCCAGTGTAAGCTAATATCAGTCAGTGTCCTTAAAGCAGGTTTTTATTAGGTCTACAGCGTGTGCTCTGCAGAACTGTGCCAGTGCACATTGCCACTCATATCTGGTGTCACAATAGCGTGCATTTAAAAGCAAAAAACTTTTTTCACTGTTATAGATTGAATAGCAGTTACTTGTCTTCAAGCGGGTGTGTCAGGCCTACAGCCTGTGCTCTGCAGACCTGTGCAAGTGCACATTGCCACTCATATCTGGTCTCACAGTAGCTTACACGCATAGTACCACTAATCCCCCAAAAAATGACAGGCAGAGGCAGGCCACCCCGCAGGGGCCATCGTGGTCGTGGTGCTGTGATTCCCTTTGGCCCTAGAATAATGCCCAGTTTTCAGAGGCCACGTACCCTGAACTTGAAAAGTTCTGAGGACATAGTTGACTGGCACCATCCTCCTCCAGCTTAGCTTCAGGCACCTATCAAGATACGGGTAAAAATGGATCTACGATACAATAATAACAGGACAGGACGCTTTAAAGACGTGTTGTTGATGGAGGACATGCGGACCTTTTAAAGTCCTACGCATCGCCACAGCCCTTCGGGATCCACCCTCAGAGAACGACTCGACCGACAGGTAGCAGACTACCTTGCCTTAACTGCAGATATCGACACTCTGAGGAGCGATGAACCCCTTGACTACTGGGTGTGCAGGCTTGACCTGTGGCCTGTGCTATCCCAATTTGCGATAGAACTTCTGGCCTGCCCCGCTTCAAGTGTCCTGTCAGAAAGGTCCTTCAGTGCAGCAGGAGGTATTGTCACTGAGAAGAGAAGTCGCCTAGGTCAAAAAAGTCTAGATTACCTCACCTTTATTATGATGAATGAGGGATGGATCCCGAAGGGACTGACACTGGGCGATACATTCGATTAAAAAAGGCCTGATGAGATGAGCTGCCTTGGGCTAAAAATGGTCCACACGCTGCTGTATTTTAGCTCTGAATGCCGGTTGACTTGCGTGACTTATCCGCCACCAACTAGGGTTCAAGCCGCCATGTTTTAGGGCACTTTCTGTCTGGGAAAAAAACATCAATTTTTCTGGCCGCTGCTACAGTAGCGGCTGCAACAATACCAAGTTTTTCAGGCATGTGTACATGCCTAATTTTTAGACCCTCTGGTGCTGCACTGTGGCTTCAAAAACCAAACCAAAAAAAAGCACATAGTGACCCTATTTAGGGGGAACAGTCCCTATTCTGCTCTGTGTCAGTGTGTATCATGGTCTCTGAGGACGAATACTAAACACACCACTCCTATTTGGTGGCACATTAGATTTCCCGCGCAGTGCCCCAAATTTGAAGTAAGAGGACCGACCAAGCATCTTCTTCCATCTCCCTGCTACAGAAATCGCTGCCATATCCATACAAATTGTGCATAATATCCAGGATAGTTTTCTAGGGACAAATGTTGTCGCCTGGTGAACGAGGTGACCTTGCTCGGGTCCCAGGTGTGCGGTATCTAAAATCGCTGCCATATACATGTCCACTGTTAGGAGACGCAACAGGTATTAAACTGATAAGAATAGTACACCACTCCTATCAGTAGGTCCCCCCCATTATGCCCTCCACCCACCGCGCAGGGGTGGGGGCCGGGGGGAGGACAGTAGGTCCCCCCCATTGTGATTTATGTCCCCCACCCACCGCGCAGGGGTGGGGGCCGGGGGGGGGAGGACAGTAGGTCCCCCCCCCCCAGTGTGTATCAGGGTCCCTGAGGACAGGTGTCAATCCATATCTGCCAAGTGACCCTATGTAGGGGGAACAGTCCCTATTCTGCTCTGTGTCAGTGTGTTTCAGGGATCCTTAGGATAGGTGTCAATCCATATCTGCCAAGTGACCCTATGTAGGGGGAACAGTCTCTATTCTGCTCTGTTTCAGTGTGTATCAGGGGCTTTGAGCACAGGTGTCAATACATACCTGCCAAGTGACCCTATGTAGGGGGAACAGTCTCTATTCTGCTCTGTGTCAGTGTTTTTCAGGGATCCTTAGGATAGGTGTCAATCCATACATGCCAAGTGACCCTATGTAGGGGGAACAGTCTCTATTCTGCTCTGTGTCAGTGTGTATCAGGGGCTTTGAGGACAGGTGTCAATCCATACCTGCCAAGTGACCCTATGTAAGGGGAACAGTCCCTATTCTGCTCTGTGTCCGTGTGCATCAGGGGCTCTGAGGACAGGTGTCAATCCATATGTCAAGGTGCCAATATGTCATATGTCAGGTGTCAATCCATATTCATTGCGATTTAGGAATGTTAGGTGATTTCTGCCCTTTATGGATTAAAACCAGACTCTGCATCAACTGTGTAATTTTCCATGGGAGTTTTGCCATGGATCCCCCTCCGTCATGCCACAGTCAAGGTGTTAGTCCCCTTGAAACTACTTTTCCATCACTTTTGTGGCCAGAAAGAGTCCCTGTGGGTTTTAAAATTCGCCTGGCCATTGAAGTCAATGGCGGTTCGCCCGGTTCGCGAACGTTTGCAGAAGTTCCCGTTCGCCGTTCGCGAACCGAAAATTTCGGGTTCGCGACATCACTAGATATGAGTAGCAAAGTACACTGGCAGAGGTTGGCAGAGTACACGCTGTAGGCCCGACACCCGCTTGAAGACAACTAACTGCTATTCAATCTATAACAGTGGAAATTTTTTTTGGGTTTTAAATGCATGCTATAGAGACACCAGATACGAGTGGCAAAGTGCACTTGCATTGGTTGGCAGAGTACACGCTGAAGGCCTGACACCCGCTTTAAGGACACTGACTGCTATTAGCTTACAGTGAAAACCTTTTTTCTTTTTAAAGGCACGCTATAGTGACACCAGATATGAGTGGCAAAGTGCACTTGCAGAGGTTGGCAGAGTACACGCTGAAGGCCTGACACCCGCTTTAAGGACACTGACTGCTATTAGCTTACAGTGAAAACCTTTTTTTCTTTGTAAAAGCACGCTATAGAGACACCAGATATGAGTGGCAATGTGCACTGGCACAGGTCTGCAGAGCACAGGCTGTAGGCCTGACACACCCACTTGAAGACAAGTAACTGCTATTCAATCTATAACAGTGAAAAAGTTTTTTGGTTTTAAATGCACGCTATTGTGACACCAGATATGAGTGGCAATGTGCACTGGCACAGGTCTGCAGAGCACAGGCTGTAGGCCTGACACACGCTTTAAGGACACTGACTACTATTAGCTTACACTGGAAACCTTTTTTTCTTTGTAAAAGCACGCTATAGAGACACCAGATTTGAGTGGCAATGTGCACTGCACAGGTCTGCAGAGCACAGGCTGTAGGCCTGACACACCCGCTTGAAGACAAGTAACTGCTCTTCAATCTATTACAGTGAAAAAAGTTTTTTGGTTTTAAATGCACGCTATAGAGACACCAGATATGAGTGGCAAACTACACTTGCTGAGGTTGGCAGAGCACACGCTGAAGGCCTGACACACGCTTTAAGGACACTGACTGCTATTAGCTTACACTGGAAACCTTTTTTTCTTTGTAAAAGCACGCTATAGAGACACCAGATATGAGTGGCAACTGTCAAATTACACAGGCAGGGGTCTGCAGAGCACACGCTGAAGGAGGCCTGACACCCAGACGCTTGCAGACAACTAACTGCTCTTCAATCTATTACAGTGAAATTTTTTTTTTTTTTTAAATGTAAAGCTTAAGCTATTGTGACAACAGATATGAGTGGTGGCACTGACTGGGCAAATGGCCACAGCATCCACTGAGCCTGACACAGAAGCTGGCAGCCAGGCAGGCAACTGCAATTACATTACACAGAAAAAAAAAAAAAAGCAGACTGATGTTCTAGCCCTAAAAAGGGCTTTTTGGGGTGCTGTTCTTACAGCAGAGATCAGATGAGTCCTTCAGGATTGTAGTGGACACTGAATACCCTAGCCTAGCTATCCATTTCCCTATCTAATCAGCAGCAGCTAAACTTTCCCTCCTCTCACTAAGCATGCAGCTTCAGAATGAATCGAAAATGGATGCTGGGAGGGAGGTTGGAGGGTGTGGAAGGGAGGGAGTGCTGCTTATTGGCTGGAATGTGTCTGCTGACCGAGAGGCACAGGGTCAAAGTTTGCCCAATGATGACGAATAGGGGGCGGATCGAACCGCGCATGTGTTCACCCGCCGTGGCGAACGCGAACACGCTATGTTCGCCAGGAACTATTCACCAGCGAACAGTTCGGTACATCACTACTGGGTATACAGATTGCTATAAGGTAGCATTTGGTATGAAAGCAATGTCTGAATACACAACAGGAAGTAGTTTTGGAGTAAGAATTAAAGTTTAGAAAAAAGGCAACATTAAAGTGTAGTTATGATGTATTACCTGCCTCTACAGGGAGTGCAGAATTATTAGGCAAATTAGTATTTTGACCACATCATCCTCTTTATGCATGTTGTCTTACTCCAAGCTGTATAGGCTCGAAAGCCTACTACCAATTAAGCATATTAGGTGATGTGCATCTCTGTAATGAGAAGGGGTGTGGTCTAATGACATCAACACCCTATATCAGGTGTGCATAATTATTAGGCAACTTCCTTTCCTTTGGCAAAATGGGTCAAAAGAAGGACTTGACAGGCTCAGAAAAAGTCAAAAATAGTGAGATATCTTGCAGAGGGATGCAGCACTCTTAAAATTGCAAAGCTTCTGAAGCGTGATCATCGAACAATCAAGCGTTTCATTCTGATACCGGAGAAACTGACGGAAGCAAAGCACAGAGAGATGGACACAGGTTTCTTCAGGAAGGAAGAGATTCTTTATTGGATCACCGATCGGGACTCAGAGGGACTAGCGTCACCAAAATACCACAAGTTCTGAGCCCCGGACAATAGTGCAGGCTCCTTATATAGGCACATAACTCCTCCCATATTAAGCTCCACCCGCACATTCTCTTGACCAATCAATACAAATAAGAATTAACTTCCTGCTTGACCGCATGGCTTGTCCAGCACAATGGAGGAGGGGAATACCATATCCTGTATTCTTGCACATGCTCCGTACACTACTGATCGTATCTTGCCTCGTGCAACCAACTGATCGATACGTCAGCATTTGCACGTACACATGCCACGTGGTAATCTCGGCCTACTAAATTTATTTTTACCGAGATTCCACCACATTCCCCCCTTTGATGCCTCTTGATATTTCACAATTACTTGAGGCATCACTTAACCTTGGTTTGCATACACCGCAAGTTACCTTGAACCAGACCAGACTTATCTTATGATGTGAATCTTCAACACTCATCTTCCTGCATTGGTTCTCCCTGATCTAGAGCCTTATACTTATAAATTGCCATTATCTGTGCAGCAGCCTTCCTTTCTGCTATATTTTCTATCAGGCTTTGCACAGACCTAACTACTAAGGGTATAAGACACGGCAGGAGTAGACACAACATTAAAATCAGTAGGACTCCAACTACCACTGCCTTAAGCCCTCCAAACCACTCATACCAGCTACCAAACCAACTACTTGGATTATACCCTTTCCATACCTGAGTAGGCACATGCGCTAGTTTAACCATATGGCTAGTAAGCTCAGCTATTGCTTGCCCTTCGTCATCTATTTGAAGACAGCAATTGCTCAGGTTAAACTTCCCACATACACCTCCCTCTACTGCCAAAAGGTAGTCCAAGGCTAATCTATTTTGGTAAACTGCCGTCCTCATCCTGGTATTATGCTTCGCTAGAAGATTGAGCGCTTGTGATGTTTCGTTAGTAATAATCTCAACCACCGCCTGTAATCTTATAATACGGTTGAGCATATAAATAGGGGTTCTATAACCAAAGTGTAACGGATCGCCTGGCACCCCGACTGGGTACCTCCGTTAATGGATGCTCCTAGCGCTTCCTGAGGCCTCCAAGCACTCTAGCCGACACCACAATCACCGAACCGATTCAGCATATGAATCTTCTCAAGCCTCTGAATGCTGTAGACAGTTGAATAGGAACCATACGAATAGGCTTGTACTCCTAGCAGTCAACTGGAACAGCATACAATAAATCCTTCCCCCAATAATGAGACGACACATCACTTTGAGGGTAAAACAGGAACTCTGGACTGGCTCATCCAGCCTGGCTTTTATTTCCAACTCACACATACAGGCCACACCCAGGGGGAGGCATAAAAGAACCAATGACATAGATGTTACCTCCCACACATCCCCTCCCCTTAGTGTGACACATAATCCCATTATGCATACAGTGTAAAATATACTTTTACACAACTTTCATAACTTTAAAACCATACATCACATTCACATAAAAATACATATCCACAATCAATCCATTCAGGGGAACAACATATTAAAAAATGGCATGAATCCGACCAGGGGTTCAAAAGTTACTAAAAGTATCTTTTGTTCCTTTCTGGCTGGCAGAAAAACATCCCCACAATGCACCCTGGTTTCCTCCCTTCTGCCCTGGAGTTAATTGGAGAAGTAATCCAATTACCCAGGACTAAAGGCAGACTCCATTAACCACATGGTTGCAAAACAACATAAAACACTTTAAAATACATAAAGTCACATTTACACATAACACACAGACATTTCACCTATCCCCAGATAGCTGGGATCTGCACGCACAAAACTACCGAATAGCGCGCAGATCCTACTCACACAGTACAATTGCCATGGAGCTAAAGTCTTTCCCATAGTCTTTCATTATATGAATAGGCTCCATGGTATGGCTATCTGGGGTATCACATTCCCATAAAGTCTGGTCCATAGTCCAAAGGCAAGAGGCGGGCAATCAGCCCCCTCCAAGGACACGTGGCGAGGTCGGTTTCGCCACACAAAGGTACCATCTTCTGCCCACGTGGCTGGCCCATAATAATCTATAATACGCTGGGGAGGCCATTCATCATCTTCCCAGGCGCCTATCTCTATGGGTCCCCTTTTCTTCCTATGATTCACATCATACACTTTAACACCTAAAGTCTCACCTGTTTCAATCGGTAACAAGAAGAAGGATGGTTTGAGCATACCCAACACACATGCCCCTTCCCAGTCCTGTGGCAACTCCGAATAGGCTTTCTTACCACAGATCCAGTACAAATTTGCTGGGGCTCTCCAGGTAGATGTGATGGATAAATCAAACCACACATCCTTTAAATTGGCGTATCTAGCAAACGGGTTAGATGGTTCTGAGACATTTGAAGCCGACCACCAAGTTGTATTCTTTGTATCATCATCATAAGCTTTTTGCCCTAGACAAGTTAATTCTCCTACAGAAGTGTTATACATTATTCCTTTCCTTGCTATGCAAACATAACCTATGATGGAGGTCTTTAATCTCCACTCAGATTTACCTCTAACACTCATATGATAATCGGCTTGTGTAGATATTAGTTGGTCAACTGCCTCAGAACCGGACATTACCTCCTTTGCTTCCCAAGGCCATTGGTCTCCCATGTTAGTACCTCCACACACATAGCAGTTGGTAACATTAAGACTACCGGCAATACTTTCAGCTAAATCAATGAACAGGTTTTTAGCATTATGGGGGATCTTATTATCTATACTCATCTCTTCATAAAAGGAATGGTATACTTGATGAGTTTGGGAGGATACCGTATCAGTCTCTATCCCTATAAACAATACTGTCCCAGGATCTAAACCCGTCCCGTATATTTGAAACCCAAATAAATTGCCATATTTGTCTAAGAACTTATCGGGGTTATTTATAAGTATATGGATGGGATTACATTCCATAGACTTACAATATGGGCTGGTAGGCAACTTAGTCACTATCATGTCTTTGTCTACTGTCTGTCCCCAAGTCGCCCACCCCACACAAGACCAATATGGGCAAAAGTTATAGTCTTTATTTGGGCATCTAGGACTCACATATTTATTTTTACTACTGGGACAAATATATTTATCATTAGACCCATACGTCCTCTCCCATCTAAGATCCCCACATACATTCCACGGCTTTCTACCACTTGATATTGCTTTACACGCATCAAATAGCAGAACACCCGAAGAATGTACGGATTCTAATATTGTCTTATTAATTAGGGTCCCCTGAGGATCTCCATTCCTGAGAGTCAACCAAATTGTACGGGGTTGATACTCTGGACTGAAGCACTTAGGCAGTGGCGTACACATGACCCATGGGGCCCCGGTGCGAAAATTGATCCGTGGGCCCCCCCCCTCGCGCTTACTCTGCGCGGGCCGGGGCAGCAACACATGGCGGCGGGCACCTGGTCGCAGGGGTTGCGACCGCGGTATGTACGCCACTGCATGCAGATGCACACACACTTAAAGGACCACTACAGACACCCAGATCACATCAGCTCAATGAAGTGGTCTGGGTGTCAGGTCCCTCTAGTTTTAACCCTGCAGCTGAAAGCATAGCAGTTTCAGAGAAACTGTTATGTTTCACTGAGGGTTAATCCAGCCTCTAGTGGCTGTCTCACTGACAGCCGCTAGAGGCGCTTCCGCCATTTTAAGACACTGAACGTCCATAGGAAAGCATTGAGTAATGCTTTCCTATGGGCGGTTTGAATGCGTGCGCGGCTCTTGCCGTGCATGCGCATTCGGAGCTGAGAGGCGGAGGGATCCCCAAAGCCATGGGAGTCCGGCGCTGGAGAAAGGTAAGTGCTGAAGACACACACACACTCTCACGAACAAATGCATACACACTAGCTAACAGACACACATTTACTGACAAAGACACACTCAGCAGCAGACATACATACACACTCACTTACAAAACATACACTCTCACTGACAAACACACACTCACTAACAGACATCAAACAGACTCACTAACACACACACACTCAGTAACAGACACACACAGTAACACACTCACTGACACTCACTAGCAGACACACACTCTAACACAAACACTAACACACACACTAACACACACACTAACACACACACACACACTAACACACACACACTAACACACACACACACACTAACACACACACACACACACACACACTAACACACACACTCACACGCTCACACACACACTCACACACTCACACACACTTACACATGTTTTTTTTTTAATTTAATCCCCCCAGCCTCCTTACCTTTTGGAGTGCTGAGGGGATTCCCTGGGGTCCAGTGGTGCTGCTGGGCTCCTGGGGGGGCCGGTCACCCGGCGGGCTGGCTGGTCCTGCGGGCGCGCGAGGGAGCACTCTCCCCTGAGTGCTTCCTCTTCAGCTCCCTCGCGCGCCGCGTACTGATACCGGCGCCGGAAGATGACATCATCTTCCGGCTCCGGTATCAGTGCGGTGCGCGAGGGAGCTGAAGAGGAAGCACTCAGGGGAGAGTGCTCCCTCGCGCACCAGCCGGCCGCCGGGTGTAAGCAGGGCCAGCCTCGGGGGGCCCGGAGGTGGCCGGCTCCTGGGCCCCCCAGGAGAAGAGGCTGGCCCAGAGCGTACATACCGGGTCGCAGGGGCGGCCGGGCCCCCTGGTGGGCCGGGCCCGGTCGCAGCCGCGACCCCTGCGACCCTGGTATGTACGCCACTGCACTTAGGTTCTCCTACTCCTAAATGGCACACACTATAGTCTATATTTAGGTCTCTACATCTCGATACATCTCCTTTACACTCGTATTGTGAATGCCAAATTAGGGTTTGGGAAATATGGTTACCTGTTCTTGTAGTCTTAATGCATACCTCACAGCTAGGAGTGTCGGTACCTCTACCTTCCTGAATATAAAAATACACATAAATAAACACTATCATCAACACATCTTTCGCCGTCATCCTCAGTCTTCGTCCGTGCGAAGGCAACTCAGGTTCCAGGATGTAAGGGCTGCAGGGAATGGAGTTCTGCTCGTCTTCACAGGAGTCCCTTCGAGACTTTCCCTGGCTTATAAACTATACGTCGGTGGGCGGACAGGCTTTATTATGGCCTTCTCACTCACACACCAAATCCCAAAAATAATAAAATTTGTAATCCACAATAATTCCTCGTTACTCCGACTGAGTAGTGCGTTTTAACCGGATCTTGCAGGGATTCTCTGGATCTGCTGTAACTTGCCAAGAATCGACTGCTGCTGGTTTAACCCTGGAGTGATGTATCCACGGTGTCACTTCGGCTACTTTTATCGCTGTAGGGGTAGACAAAAGAACAACATAAGGACCTCTCCACTTGGGCCCTAACGGTACATTATTCCACTCTTTAATCCACACTTGGTCTCCTGGATGATAACTATGAACAGGGGGATAAATATTCACAGGTAATCTATCTTGTACCCATTTCTGTACCTCCTCCATAGTCTTACCCAACTCTACAACCTGCTGCCGGGTAATTCCTTCTCCCAACTGACTCAAGTCCCCCCTTAAGTTACCAAGTACGGGAGGTGGTCGCCCATACATGATTTCAAAAGGAGAGAGGCCCATCCTTCTGGTAGGGGTACTGCGGATTCGCAATAAAGCTATGGGTAAGAGAACGTTCCACTTAAGTTGGGTTTCCTGACACATTTTAGCCAACTGATTCTTAATAGTTCTATTCATTCTCTCTACCTTACCAGAACTCTGGGGTCTATATGCCGTATGAAGCCTCCACTTTATACCAAGCATATGAGTCAGTTGTTGTAGGCACTGATGAACAAAAGCTGGACCATTGTCCGATCCTATAGAACAGGGTAGTCCATATCGGGGTATTATTTCTCGTAGCAGGAATCTCACAACTTCTCCTGCTTTCTCTGTACGAGTAGGACATGCTTCTACCCAGCCTGAATAGGTGCACACAATTACCAACAGGTAACGATGTCCACCCGATTTAGGCATCACTGTAAAGTCAATTTGTAAATCGGACATGGGGAGTCCCCCCATAAACTGGACTCCTGGTGGCTTTACTGGTCCTTGTCTTGCATTATTTTTAGCACACGTTACACATCTTCGTACAATGGCCTGAGTCAAGTTGGACAATCTTGGTATGTAGAAATGTTTCCTGAGAGATTCTTCTGTACTGTCTCTCCCAGAATGTGTCCCGTTGTGATAATTTTGGACAATTTCTACCGCTAGTGATGCTGGTATGACTATTCTTCCATCTTCTAGCTGATACCACTTGTTCTCCAAATACTTTCCTTGTTCAGTCTTTAACCACTCCTCTTCTTGAGCTGTATAAACTGGAGTCCATTGGGACAGTGGAGTTGGTATAAGAGCAGCTATATGCCCCACATATTCCTGTCTTCCTGATTCAGCAGCACGCTTAGCTGCACTATCTGCCATCCGATTTCCTTTGGTTACATCACCATCTCCTCTCAGATGCGCTCGACAATGTATGATACCGACTTCTTTCGGCTCCCACACTGCTTCCAATAGTTGTAGGATTTCAGCTGCGTACTTGATTTCTTTGTCTTCTGAATTCAGTAGTCCTCTTTCTTTATACAAAGCTCCGTGGGCATGAGTGGTTAAAAACGCATATTTGGAGTCCGTGTAGATGTTCACTCTTAAACCTTCAGCCAATTGTAACGCTCGTGTCAGTGCTATCAATTCTGCCTTTTGTGCTGATGTTCCTTTCGCCAGTGGCCGAGCTTCTATCACCTTGTCTATTGTTGTCACTGCATATCCTGCACAGCGGATCCCTTCTTTCACATAACTACTGCCGTCGGTATAATATTGAACATCGGGGTTCTGGATGGGAAAATCACGAAGATCTGGTCTACTTGAGAATACTTCATCCATTACTTCCAAACAATCATGTTGACTTTCAGTAGGTTGTGGCAAAAGGGTAGCTGGATTTAAGGTGTTTACAGTCTCTAAATGCACTCTTGGGTTTTCACACAACATTGCTTGATACTTGGTCATACGGCTGTTACTAAACCAATGATTTCCTTTGTAATCCAACAACGTCTGTACTGCATGTGGGACTCGTACATAAAGTTCTTGACCCAGAGTGAGTTTATCGGCTTCAGCTACTAGCAGGGCGGCTGCAGCTACGGCTCTTAGACAAGGTGGAAGTCCGCTGGCCACTGCATCCAATTGCTTAGACATGTAGGCAACAGGTCTTTGCCATGATCCCAAGTACTGTGTCAATACTCCCACAGCCATTCTTCTTTGCTCATGTACATACAGGTAGAATGGTCGTGTGTGATCAGGTAGACCTAATGCTGGGGCACTCATCAAAGCCTTCTTCACATCTTCAAATGCCGTTTGCTGTTCTTGGGTCCATAAGAAGGGGTCGTGCTCTGTACCTTTGATAGCTGCGTACAGAGGTTTTGCCAGTATCGCGTAGCTGGGAATCCATATCCTACAGAAGCCTGCTGCCCCCAAGAATTCTCGCACTTGTCTTCTATTCTTGGGTATCGGTATTTGGCACACAGCTTCTTTTCTCTCTGGCCCCATAATTCTTTGACCTTCAGAGATATGGAATCCCAGATATTTGACAGTTGGCAAACACAACTGAGCCTTCTTTCTAGACACCTTGTATCCTGCCTTCCATAGAATGTGTAGTAGATCGTGCGTTGCTTGCTGACAGATTTCTTTGGTAACTGCTGCTATCAACAAGTCATCTACATACTGTAACAATACACACTCTCCTGGGATGGACTCGAAATCCAGTAGATCTTGACTTAGAGCTGAACCAAATAGGGTAGGTGAATTTTTAAACCCTTGGGGCAGTCTTGTCCAGGTCATTTGGCGTTTTGAGCCCGTTACAGCGTTCTCCCATTGGAAAGCGAAAATACATTGACTTTCTGCGGCAATTCGGAGGCAAAAGAAGGCATCTTTGAGGTCTAAGACTGTAAAGTAAGTAGCCCCGCCCGGAATTAAAGCAAGCAGGTTATATGGATTGGGTACAACTGGATGTATACTAACAACCGCATCATTGACTGCTCTCAAGTCCTGCACAGGTCGATACTCATCTGTACCGGGCTTTTGAACAGGCAGCAATGGGGTGTTCCAGGGGGAAGTACAGAATTTTAGGATACCATACCGTATGAACTTATCCAGGTAAGATTGGATGTTCTTCTTAGCCTTCTGCGGGATGTGATATTGTCTTAGGCTCACTGGATAAACCCCGAGTTTTAGTTCAATTTTAATAGGTGGAATATTGCGGGCCAGTCCTGGTGGGTTGTTCTCTGCCCAAACTCCTGGTATGTTGAATAATGACTCATCACTCCTAGGGTTTTGGCTAGTCAACGCTGTATAAAGTCGCCACTCTTCTTCCTTTGGTACGGATAATGTCATAATACCTGAAGGTCCATTAAACTTTAAGGATGTTGTTCCATTTGGTAGGAACGTAATCTGTGCTTGTAATTTAGATAGCATATCACGTCCCAGCAATTGGACTGGACATTCAGGCATATAAAGGAATTGATGTTTTACTACGTGGCCTCCCAATGTACAGAGTCGACTTTTAAGAACCGGTTTTTCAGCACTTCTTCCAGTTGCTCCTATTACAGTAATAGTCCTTCCAGATGGAGGAGCAACTAGATTAGTCACCACTGAATGTTCAGCACCAGTGTCGATCATGAACGCACTCCTTTTTCCCCCTATTGATACATCGACCATAGGCTCCGCTCGACCAAGGGGGATGGAGCCCGGTCGGTATCAATAGTCCTCCATGACCGTGTCAGCCAATCCTACAAAGTCCCTGCCTTCTCTATCGCGGGACCTTTGCGCTGCTGGGATATACCTATCTTCCCTAACACTTCCTCTGTTCCCATTACTCCCTCTATTACCATTACTCCCTCCGGGGCCTCCTCTACCTCTCGCTCTGCCTCTAAAGTTTCCATAACCTGTCCTAGGTCTGTCTCTCTCACACTGTTCTCTTCGAGGACACTCATTTCTCCAATGCCCTTCTTCCTTACAGTATGCGCACTGATTTCTACTTAGAGGTTCCTCATTCCATCTACTATCGCCTCTATCTGGGCCCCGTCTATCTACGCCTGCGATCACTACCGCTAGCATGTCTGCCTTTCTACGCATCTTGCGCTCTTCCTCTTTCTTACTTTCTGTTTCCCTATTCATGTATACCTTATTCGCTACCTCCATTAGTTGGGTGATGGACATACCTGCAAACCCTTCTAACTTCTGTAGCTTGCGCTTAATATCTCCGTAGGCTTGGCTGACAAAGGCGGAGTTCACCATTCGGGAATTATCTGCGTCTTCCGGATTAAAGGGGGTATACAAGCGGTATGCCTCCAATAATCGGTCATAAAAGACACTGGGCGCTTCATCACTTTTCTGAATCACCTCAACTGTCTTCGACATATTAATGGCTTTCTTTCCTCCTGCTTTCATGCCAGCAATTATAGCGTCTCTATAGGCTCTGAGTTGAACCATATCAGCACCATTTACATTCCAATCGGGATCGGTGTTGGGATAATGTGTTGCGGCCCATGCTGATGGATTGGCTTGGTTTAAAGTACGGGCTTTATCCTCTAGTGCTTTAATGGCCGCTTGATTAATTCTTGTCCTTTCCTCATTGTTGAATAAAGTCATTAATAACTGCTGGCAATCAGCCCATGTCGGATTATGTGTCTGTACTATTGAGGTGAACAGATCAGTCATAGCTTGTGGTTTCTCAGTATACGAGGAATTGTGGGTCTTCCAATTTAAGAGATCGGTTGTCGTGAATGGGACATATACAAAGACTGGGTCAGCATGTGCCATTTGGCCTGCGGCATCGATATAGGCTGGCCCAGGATTCAGACGAAGAGGCATCTGATAGTGTTTTAATTGTTGGGCACCAGTCAGCTGTCGGGTCTGTATGGGGCTACGTGGAGGGGCATCAGTCATAGGTTCCAGTCGGGGAGAAATAGGGTATGGGGATGTGGGAGCTTGGTTTTGGGAAAAGGTTGTAAATAAAACACTTCGAGTCGAGCTAGATGAAGCTTGACCGGAAGTCTGAAGTGGCGCCAAATCAGGATATTCGGATTTAATGGGGGTTGGTTCTGATTCCGGAAGGGGAGATTTAGTACGAGAGGGGGTGGATTCTGTACTGGAGGAGGAAGCGGAAGTGGATGGGGGTAATGAGGGGAGGGTTGCAGGACTTCCTGCATTTGCGTCACTTCCTCTTAACGGAAAGTAAGGGGGCGGCAAAGGGATCTCGGACTCAGGGGGCGTGTCCAAAATGGGCCTAACACCAGTCCTAGTGGACAAACAAGTCCTAGCTACCATGAGGCGACACTGCTCCTCGTGGCATGTCTGGAGCCATTTTGGCGAGTCATTTACGGCCTGTCTCAAACAATCAATATAAGGAAACTGGCCGTAAAGTTCAGGCCTACCTGATACAGCCACGTGTAAGCGCTGTACCAGAGTTGGATCCAAACTGCCACGTGGCGGCCATGCCGCAACCAAAGTAGGCCATTCCCTAGTACACAAAGTGACCAAACGTACAGGAGACATTTTAACCCCAAAATCACATGTCTTGAATCCCTTTTTAAAATTCTTCACCATACAACCTAAGGGATCCGGAATCGTTGACTGCGACGCACCCATACTTAACAATGGAACGTCGTCGACAACGAATACTATACACGCATACTATTCAACAGCCACACCCGTTTCCTCTGGCAACAGCACCACGTGGTACGGTTACCAAGTGAAACGTATACAATAATACAATAAACACTCAGGGAATTCCCGTACACACACAGCTGTTACACCAGTCACTAGATAATCAATATTATGCCCTTTGGCGAAACTATACAGTCACCCACGCTATAATTCTCTATATACGAATTACCCGTCTATAACACACCCCAGTAACATCGTCTTTTACAAATAGCGGTTACAGTACGGTTAGCATAGGTCAAAGCACAAGTTAAGGTCACAATACAATTATTAGTGGTTATGGTGTTAAACATGCAATGGACGACAATGATTAGTACTTATATACAGTGTCAGTAAATATACAGGGTTATGGTACCGTGCACTATAATACAGCAACACACTATTAACACTCTCGCTAGACGGCTGAGCTCGCGCTATCTAACAAGATATACACTTTACTAAACAATCTTTATCACATTTACAATTCCCAACTAAACTATTGGCCAGTACCTTGATGGACTACCTAAAACTATATACACCCGTTTTGGTTAGCCACACTGCCCAAGCACCACATATAGCGAGCTAGAGGACCGAATTTACACAGACGCCTCTTAGTCGATTACTATCAAAAATCTAGTGGGTTCCAAATTTACACGCCTTCCCACTTAGCCAAGATAGGTTGAGAGCTAGCGAACCGAATTTACACAGACGCCGCTTAGTCTCCCGGTCCCTCCGACCTAGCGAACAAAATATACACCCTAGAACGCTAGTCTAGACAAGACACCGGTGTCCGGCTAGGGCTATTTACACCAGAGCCCCGCCTGACTAACCAAATCAAACGGTCTGACTAAAGAGCGTTCGATTGAGCGGTGCGCCTTCGCTCCTTCCCTCCGACAGAGGGGGCAGATTCCATACACAAATAACCCCTTATGGGCCTACCGCACAATCGGTATACCCCTAGTGGGTCTGCCGTCTAAAACAGCAGTTGTCTTACCTCCTCGTTCCTGAACCTGAGTTCACACTCATCGACGGGGACACCCCAGCACTTCTCACGTAGAGGCCGATGATCTCCTGGACAACAGACCAGTGGCGCCGAGACTAAGGGAGGTCCACGCAGAAGTTCAGGGGTGCAGCCGTAGAGAACGTGGGCAAAGATAGACCGTCTCACGCCTCTGCCTCTCAGCTACCGTTGAACGATGAGCTTCCCGGCCAATGCACCAAATGATACCGGAGAAACTGACGGAAGCAAAGCACAGAGAGATGGACACAGGTTTCTTCAGGAAGGAAGAGATTCTTTATTGGATCACCGATCGGGACTCAGAGGGACTAGCGTCACCAAAATACCACAAGTTCTGAGCCCCGGACAATAGTGCAGGCTCCTTATATAGGCACATAACTCCTCCCATATTAAGCTCCACCCGCACATTCTCTTGACCAATCAATACAAATAAGAATTAACTTCCTGCTTGACCGCATGGCTTGTCCAGCACAATGGAGGAGGGGAATACCATATCCTGTATTCTTGCACATGCTCCGTACACTACTGATCGTATCTTGCCTCGTGCAACCAACTGATCGATACGTCAGCATTTGCACGTACACATGCCACGTGGTAATCTCGGCCTACTAAATTTATTTTTACCGAGATTCCACCACAATTCAAAATAGTCAACAGGGTCGCAAGAAGCGTGTGGAGAAACCAAGGCGCAAAATAACTGCCCATGAACTGAGAAAAGTCAAGCGTGCAGCTGCCAAGATGCCACTTGCCACCAGTTTGGCCATATTTCAGAGCTGCAACATCACTGGAGTGCCCAAAAGCACAAGGTGTGCAATACTCAGAGACATGGCCAAGGTAAGAAAGGCTGAAAGACAACCACCACTGAACAAGACACACAAGCTGAAACGTCAAGACTGGGCCAAGACATATCTCAAGACTGATTTTTCTAAGGTTTTATGGACTGATGAAATGAGAGTGAGTCTTGATGGGCCAGATGGATGGATTGGTAAAGGTCAGAGAGCTCCAGTCCGACTCAGATGCAAGCAAGGTGGAGGTGGAGTACTGGTTTGGGCTGGTATCATCAAAGATGAGCTTGTGGGGCCTTTTCGGGTTGAGGATGGAGTCAAGCTCAACTCCCAGTCCTACTGCCAGTTTCTGGAAGACACCTTCTTCAAGCAGTGGTACAGGAAGAAGTCTGCATCCTTCAAGAAAACATGATTTTCATGCAGGACAATGCTCCATCACACGCGTCCAAGTACTCCACAGCGTGGCTGGCAAGAAAGGGTATAAAAGAAGAAAATCTAATGACATGGCCTCCTTGTTCACCTGATCTGAACCCCATTGAGAACCTGTGGTCCATCATCAAATGTGAGATTTACAAGGAGGGAAAACAGTACACCTCTCTGAACAGTGTCTGGGAGGCTGTGGTTGCTGCTGCACGCAATGTTGATGGTGAACAGATCAAAACACTGACAGAATCCATGGATGGCAGGCTTTTGAGTGTCCTTGCAAAGAAAGATGGCTATATTGGTCACTGATTTGTTTTTGTTATGTTTTTGAATGTCAGAAATGTATATTTGTGAATGTTGAGATGTTATATTGGTTTCACTGGTAAAAATAAATAATTGAAATGGGTATATATTTGTTTTTTGTTAAGTTGCCTAATAATTATGAAAAGTAATAGTCACCTGCACACACAGATATCCCCCTAAAATAGCTATAACTAAAAACAAACTAAAAACTACTTCCAAAAATATTCAGCTTTGATATTAATGAGTTTTTTGGGTTCATTGAGAACATGGTTGTTGTTCAATAATAAAATTAATCCTCAAAAATACAACTTGCCTAATAATTCTGCACTCCCTGTATATTCTAAAGATACATTCTATACCTCTAATAATATGCTAATGTGGAATGGCGATGCAGGTGCATATACTACATCCCCATAATCAATGATTGGCATCAGCATTTGCTGTACGATCTTTTCCTTTACTGTAGGGCTTAGGCAGGATTTGTTTCTGTACAGGGCACCTAGTTTTGGATAAAGTTTAGATGCAAGCTTTTCTATGTGCAGGCCAAAAGATAGATTGGGGTCTAACATCATACCCAAGTATTTGAAAGAGTGGACTGCGGTTAGTGTGCCATTTGAATTTGTTTTGATGGATAGGTGGGAATTGTGTAATTTGTGTAATTTAGGTACTGTTCCAAAGATCATTGTGACAGTTTTGTCAGTGTTCAGGAACAGTTTGTTTTTTGCGATCCACTTTTCTACCTCTGTAAGCTGGTCTTGGAGCACAGCCTCAAGCTGCGGTAGATCGGAACTGCTCGCATAGATTACTGTGTCGTCTGCGTACATGTGTACATTTGAGGATTTGCAGACATTAGGCAGATCATTTATAAATAATGAAAATAGTAGGGGACCAAGAATGGAACCTTGGGGAACACCACACGTGACTGGGAGAGGGAGGGAGTCGCTGTCAGAAATGGACACATATTGTGAGCGATCCGATACATACGATCGAAACCAGTTTAGCGAATGATCACCAATACCTGAGTTTTTGAGTTTTTGCAGAAGAATGTTGTGGTCTACTGTGTCAAATGCCTTAGCAAAATCAAGGAAAATAGCTCCAGTTAGGTCTCCTTGTTCCATGCCAGTTTGGATATCATTGCAAACTTTAAGAGGGCAGTTGTAGTGGAGTGATTCGGGCGAAAAACCGATTGATCAGGGGTCAGATAGTTAGATTGTTGGTAGTACTCACATAGTTGTGTATGGACACATTTTTCGAAGAGTTTTGACAATACCGGGAGCAATGATATAGGGCGATAGTTAGAAACCAAAGTTAGGATTAGAGTTTAGAACAAAGGCAACATTGAAGTGTAGTTCACATAAATATGAAGAATAACCTGCCTCTAAATTCTAAAGGTAGATACTATATTGGAGTGCGGTGACTAATTCTATAATATAAATAGTCACATAGAATGCGTATAGAGTGCGGTGACTGTAATTCTATAATATAAATAGTGACATAGAATGCGTATAGAGTGCGGTGACTGTAATTCTATAATATAAATAGTGACATAGAATGCGTATAGAGTGCGGTGACTGTAATTCTATAATATAAATAGTGACATAGAATGCGTATAGAGTGCGGTGACTGTAATTCTATAATATAAATAGTGACATAGAATGTGTATAGAGTGCGGTGAATGTAATTCTATAATATGAATAGTCACATAGAATGCGTATAGAGTGCGGTGACTGTAATCCTATAATATAAATAGTGACATAGAATGTGTATAGAGTGCGGTGAATGTAATTCTATAATATGAATAGTCACATAGAATGCATATAGAGTGCGGTGACTATAATTCTATAATATAAATAGTGACATAGAATGCGTATAGAGTGCGGTGACTGTAATTCTATAATATAAATAGTGACATAGAATGCATACAGAGTGCGGTGACTGTAATTCTATAATATAAATAGTGACATAGAATGCGTATAGAGTGCGGTGACTGTAATTCTATAATATAAATAGTGACATAGAATGCGTATAGAGTGCGGTGACTGTAATTCAATAATATAAATAGTAACATAGAATGCGTATAGAGTGCGGTGACTGTAATTCTATAATATAAATAGTAACATAGAATGCGTATAGAGTGCGGTGACTGTAATTCTATAATATAAATAGTGACATAGAATGCATATAGAGTGCGGTGACTGTAATTCTATAATATAAATAGTCACATAGAATGCGTATAGAGTGCAGTGACTGTAATCCTATAATATAAATAGTGACATAGAATGCGTATAGAGTGCGGTGACTGTAATTCTATAATATAAATAGTCACATAGAATGCATATAGAGTGCGGTGACTGTAATCCTATAATAGAAATAGTGACATAGAATGCGTATAGAGTGCGGTGACTGTAATTCTATAATAGAAATAGTCACATAGAATGCGTATAGAGTGCGGTGACTGTAATTCTATAATATAAATAGTGACATAGAATGCATACAGAGTGCGGTGACTGTAATTCTATAATATAAATAGTCACATAGAATGCATATAGAGTGCGGTGACTGTAATCCTATAATATAAATAGTCTCATAGAATGCGTATAGAGTGCGGTGACTGTAATTCTATAATATAAATAGTGACATAGAATGCGTATAGAGTGCAGTGACTGTAATTCTATAATATAAATAGTGACATAGAATGCGTATAGAGTGCGGTGACTGTAATCCTATAATATAAATAGTCACATAGAATGCGTATAAAGTGCGGTGACTGTAATTCTATAATATAAATAGTGACATAGAATGCGTATAGAGTGCAGTGACTGTAATTCTATAATATAAATAGTGACATAGAATGCGTATAGAGTGCGGTGACTGTAATTCTATAATATAAATAGTGAAATAGAATGCGTATAGAGTGCGGTGACTAATTCTATAATATAAATAGTGACATAGAATGCGTATAGAGTGCGGTGACTGTAATTCTATAATATAAATAGTGACATAGAATGCGTATAGAGTGCGGTGACTGTAATCCTATAATATAAATAGTGACATAGAATGCATATAGAGTGCGGTGACTGTAATCCTATAATATAAATAGTGACATAGAATGCGTATAGAGTGCGGTGACTGTAATCCTATAATATAAATAGTGACATAGAATGCGTATAGAGTGCGGTGACTGTAATTCTATAATATAAATAGTGACATAGAATGCGTATAGAGTGCGGTGACTGTAATTCTATAATATAAATAGTCACATAGAATGCGTATAGAGTGCAGTGACTGTAATTCTATAATATAAATAGTGACATAGAATGCGTATAGAGTGCGGTGACTGTAATTCTATAATATAAATAGTGACATAGAATGCGTATAGAGTGCGGTGACTGTAATTCTATAATATAAATAGTGAAATAGAATGCGTATAGAGTGCGGTGACTGTAATTCTATAATATAAATAGTGACATAGAATGCGTATAGAGTGCGGTGACTAATTCTATAATATAAATAGTGACATAGAATGCGTATAGAGTGCAGTGACTGTAATTCTATAATATAAATAGTGACATAGAATGCGTATAGAGTGCGTGACTGTAATCCTATAATATAAATAGTGACATAGAATGCATATAGAGTGCAGTGACTGTGATTCTATAATATAAATAGTCACATAGAATGCATATAGAGTGCGGTGACTGTAATACTATAATATAAATAGTGACATGGAATGCGTATAGAGTGCAGTGACTGTAATTCTATAATATAAATAGTGACATAGAATGCGTATAGAGTGCGGTGACTGTAATTCTATAATATAAATAGTGACATAGAATGCATATAGAGTGCGGTGACTGTAATTCTATAATATAAATAGTGACATAGAATGCATATAGAGTGCGGTGACTGTAATTCTATAATATAAATAGTGGCATAGAATGCATATAGAGTGCGGTGACTGTAATTCTATAATATGAATAGTCACATAGAATGCGTATAGAGTGCGGTGACTGTAATCCTATAATATAAATAGTGACATAGAATGTGTATAGAGTGCAGTGACTGTAATTCTATAATATAAATAGTCACATAGAATGCGTATAGAGTGCGGTGACTGTAATTCTATAATATAAATAGTGACATAGAATGCATACAGAGTGCGGTGACTGTAATGCTATAATATAAATAGTGACATAGAACGGTATAGAGTGCGGTGACTGTAATCCTATAATATAAATAGTCACATAGAATGCGTATAGAGTGCGGTGACTGTAATTCTATAATATAAATAGTGACATAGAATGCGTATAGAGTGCGGTGACTGTAATTCTATAATATAAATAGGGACATAGAATGCATATAGAGTGCGGTGACTGTAATTCTATAATATAAATAGTGACATAGAATGCATATAGAGTGCGGTGACTGTAATTCTATAATATAAATAGTGACATAGAATGCGTATAGAGTGCGGTGACTGTAATTCTATAATATAAATAGTGACAATAGTGTAATCCTATAATATAAATAGTGACATAGAATGCGTATAGAGTGCGGTGACTGTAATCCTATAATATAAATAGTGACATAGAGTGCGGTGACTGTAATTCTATAATATAAATAGGGACATAGAATGCATATAGAGTGCGGTGACTGTAATTCTATAATATAAATAGTGACATAGAATGCGTATAGAGTGCGGTGACTGTAATTCTATAATATAAATAGTGACATAGAATGCGTATAGAGTGCGGTGACTGTAATTCTATAATATAAATAGTGACAATAGTGTAATCCTATAATATAAATAGTGACATAGAATGCGTATAGAGTGCGGTGACTGTAATCCTATAATATAAATAGTGACATAGAATGCGTATAGAGTGCGGTGACTGTAATCCTATAATATAAATAGTGACATAGAATGCGTATAGAGTGCGGTGACTGTAATTCTATAATATAAATAGTGACATAGAATGCGTATAGAGTGCGGTGACTGTAATTCTATAATATAAATAGTGACATAGAATGCGTATAGAGTGCGGTGACTGTAATTCTATAATATAAATAGTGACATAGAATGCGTATAGAGTGCGGTGACTGTAATTCTATAATATAAATAGTGACATAGAATGGGTATAGAGTGCGGTGACTGTAATTTTATAATATAAATAGTGACATAGAATGCGTATAGAGTGCGGTGACTGTAATTCTATAATATAAATAGTCACATAGAATGCGTATATAGTGCGGTGACTGTAATTCTATAATATAAATAGTGACATAGAATGCGTATAGAGTGCGGTGACTGTATGTGACGGTATGTTTAGTAAGCTTGGTTTCTCCAGCGGTATGTTTAGTAAGCTGGGTTTCTCCAACGGTATGTTTAGTAAGCTGGGTTTCTCCAGCGGTATGTTTAGTAAGCTGGGTTTCTCCAGCGGTATGTTTAGTAAGCTGGGTTTCTCCAACGGTATGTTTAGTAAGCTGGGTTTCTCCAGCGGTATGTTTAGTAAGCTGGGTTTCTCCAACTGTATGTTTAGTAAGCTGGGTTTCTCCAGCGGTATGTTTAGTAAGCTGGGTTTCTCCAGCGGTATGTTTAGTAAGCTGGGTTTCTCCAGCGGTATGTTTAGTAAGCTGGGTTTCTCCAGCGGTATGTTTAGTAAGCTGGGTTTCTCCAGCGGTATGTTTAGTAAGCTGGGTTTCTCCAGCGGTATGTTTAGTAAGCTGGGTTTCTCCAGCGGTATGTTTAGTAAGCTGGGTTTCTCCAGCGGTATGTTTAGTAAGCTGGGTTTCTCCAGCGGTATGTTTAGTAAGCTGGGTTTCTCCAGCGGTATGTTTAGTAAGCTGGGTTTCTCCAGCGGTATGTTTAGTAAGCTGGGTTTCTCCAATGGTATGTTTAGTAAGCTGGGTTTCTCCAGCGGTATGTTTAGTAAGCTGGGTTTCTCCAGCGGTATGTTTAGTAAGCTGGGTTTCTCCCGCGGTATGTTTAGTACGCTGGGTTTCTCCAGCGGTATGTTTAGTAAGCTGAGTTTCTCCAGCGGTATGTTTAGTAAGCTGGGTTTCTCCCACGGTATGTTTAGTAAGCTGGGTTTCTCCAGCGGTATGTTTAGTAAGCTGGGTTTCTCCAGCGGTATGTTTAGTAAGCTGGGTTTCTCCAGCGGTATGTTTAGTAAGCTGGGTTTCTCCAGCGGTATGTTTAGTAAGCTGGGTTTCTCCAGCGGTATGTTTAGTAAGCTGGGTTTCTCCAGCGGTATGTTTAGTAAGCTGGGTTTCTCCAGCGGTATGTTTAGTAAGCTGGGTTTCTCCAGCGGTATGTTTAGTAAGCTGGGTTTCTCCAAGTAGACTTTGTCCAAATGTATGGCTAATAAGCAGATTTTATCCACACGTATTAGTAATAAGTACGTTTGGGAAGTAGTAGGTTGAAAGGAATAAATCAGGTTGTATGTAATACTTCCAAGATATAACAGATTTTATTAAGACACGGAGGCTCCTATTATGCTGCACTCTTTCTTTATTTCCCTCAGCAGCAAAGAAAAAACTTTATAAACATAACCAATAATATTAACAGTCTCAGGTGTATTCTTCTGAGTAACAGGAACAGCCAATCAGGTTCCACTTCTCCAGCATAATAGGCTCTGTCAGCCAATCTTGTTCCTCTTTCTTTGCTGCTCCCTCAGTTAAGTATATCTGATCCCTCAGGCTCCTTAACTGTGGGATTATTATTATTATAATAATTATTACTCTTTGATAACTTTTAATTTATTAATTGATTCATTTATTACTGTATTGCTGATTCATTTGATATGTTATGTGTTTTTCATGGTTTTCTTCCTTTTTCTGCTATATGATTTCTTTGCCTTTAAATTTCCCCGGTCCAGCCTGCCCCCCAGAGCCTAGTTTGCAAGCGGGCTCGGGGACGTCGGCTGGAGCCGCACCCGGCGCTTCACACCCTTTTTTCTTTACTTGCGCCGTGAACGGCCGCCACCCACCCACAGAGCTCACAGAGCTCAGATGCCGGCTCCCTGCTAGCGGCGCTTGAATGTGTACACGTTCTAAGTGACTACACATTCGCCACGAGCACAGCTTACCGGCTAATCGTCTGTGCTTTTCTCACTCCTGCTCGTGGCGGCCATTTTTTCTTGCCTTCCCGCGCTCGCACGCAGCTCCACCCCCAACGTCCGGACCTCGGAGTTGGGTTAAAGCTGCAGTGGCGGTCGGATGGCTCCTTGCTCCCTCCTTAGCATTTCTGCTTCCTATCTCACTTTACTGCTGTTTTTTGGCTGTTTTCTGTGAGTAATTTCTTTGCTTGTTCTTTAACCCCTTAAGGACACATGACATGTGTGACATGTCATGATTCCCTTTTATTCCAGAAGTTTGGTCCTTAAGGGGTTAAGCTATATTGCCCTTATCTCCTCTGGGTTAATCAACCCATTTTAGGTTTTCAGCTCAATAAAATTATTATTAGTGCCAGTGTCATACACAGCATGCCTCGTGATAAAGATATACCCACCCCTTCTGAGTCTCTTATCACCAAATCAGGGAGTGTTAAAACACCCACAGGGGTATCTGAAATTGGAGCGGCTAGCCCCGCTAATTTTGATCCCACTGCTGATATGCAGTCTCTGATTGACGACACTATGTCTCATGTTATGACTAAAGCCCTCACATCGGCCATGGGACTGATGTCTGAATCTTTCTCGCAGACTCTTACACATGCTCTGCTTGAGGCACAGAAATCGGCTCAGCCGACCGTTACCCAGGCTTTGCCTGTAGTAACCCCATCACAACCTCACACTGGCCGCAAGGCCATTGCAAAAACCAAACATTCTTCAATCTCACAGATGGACAGCTACAAACCTGTCACAGATGGCGCGTCTAATATACCACCGCGCAAAAGAGCAACTAGCCGGGCAAAATCGGCTAGGTTATGGAAACGGGCAAAAGCCCAACTAGACTCTGAGTCGGATCTCAGCGAGATTGAAGAGGGAACCTGTATGGATACAGAGGATCCATCAGATCCCGAATCAGATGATATGGTCGAAGACCATGGCCCCAGAGAGCATAATACGCCTCCATCTGAATCGTATGACATGGAGCTTAAGGTCCCAGATGATGCAAACAAAGTAGTTGACCCCTATGGGAAACCTCTGTTCGACCCCGATGACCTGCGCCATCCAAGGTCAGCAGACTGGTCCCCTTCGGCCCATTTGGCCAAATACGTTGCATCAAGAACTCGCAAGCCTTTAAATAAGGCAACACGCAATAAGCTGCGGGCAGAATGCCCACGCCCCACTGTCCCGGACGAGGCCTGCAGAACACCTGCAGTAGACCCAAAAATCGTTCAATTCCTGGGCAAGACTGGCTGGAAGCCTAATAAGGGCCTTGATTTCTCCCTGCGCAACTGCCAGGATAAGATATTGGATATATTGGGCCCAGCAACCAAAATTTTTGATATGGTTGAAAACGACCAAGACTTAGATCGTACCGCCATAAGTGGTTGGATACAAAGGGTGATTTGCCTGATTGGCAATGCCAACTGTGCGATGGCCACAGAGCGTCGCAAAGCGATCTTATTAAAGATAGAGCCCAAATTGGTGAACATGGCTATAACTGAGCCGGGCACCCAGGCCCGTGGTCTCCTGTTCGGGGACAATTTTGTCAAGGAGCTTGGCTCCTTTGTACATACTTTTACTGCCCTAGACAAGGCGCAATCGAACATGCACAGAGTTTTCCACCCTAAGGTTTTTGGTGGGGCCGGAAGAGCCAGGAGCCGTCTGTCCGGCCGTGTTAACAGGGGTTCATTCCGACAGAACTGAGGCTCCTACACTGGACAAACCTCCTTCACGGAGCACTGCAACACCCCGGCCTTCTTCCCACAACGTGGGTGGCCAGGGGTTCATTCCGACAGAACTGAGGCTCCTACACTGGACAAACCTCCTTCACGGAGCACCGCAACACCCCGGCCTTCTTCCCACAACGTGGGCGGCCATGGGTTGCTCGTGGATCACGTGGCACCCGCCCAGGCAGACGACCTTATGGTAAGTCCTCTCATACTTCCTTCTTCCCTATGGGCAGTGGGGGGCAAACTCCGACATTTTTCCCATGCATGGTCACACATCTCATCAGATGCCTGGGTATTGAGCACGGTAAGAGGGTATACCTTAGAGTTCCTGTCCCTCCCAGTACAAATCTCCCCGCCATGGGGAATGCTGTTTTCCCAACAAGACGCCTCCCTTGTATCCAAGGAGGTCTTGGAATTGGCACACAAACGGGCCATCTACCCCAGGCTATGTGAGCAACCTATTCTTAGTTGCCAAGAAAGGCGGCGGCGTCCGCCCAGTGATCAACTTGAAACAACTCAACACTTTCGTTGCCTACAACCATTTCAAAATGGAAGGCATACACTGCCTCCGAGATCTCCTCCAACCGTCAGACTGGATGGTCAAGTTAGACCTACAGGACGCCTACCTTACAATACCAATCGCACGTCAGCACCAAGATTTCCTACAATTCATATGGCAAGGAAGGAAATGGAGATTCGCCTGTCTCCCATTCGGACTATCCTCAGCCCCATGGTGTTTCACCAAGCTCATGAAGCCCGTGGTGGCTCTACTTCGAAGTCGAGGGGTTCGTCTCATAATCTACTTAGACGACATCCTCATCATGGGTCAGTCCAACCACATTATCAAGACCCATCTGACGTGGACTCAGAATCTTTTGCAGAATTTGGGTTTCCTTATCAATGGAAAAAAAAAAATCCATCCTAACCCCTACACGACACATAGAGTTTTTGGGCCTCTTAGTGAACTCTACTCTACAGACACTACACTTACCGGCTGCGAAATTGACCACCATAAAGAAGGAGATCAGACGCACTCTGACGACCCCCCTGATCTCCCTAAAACAATTGGCGAGAGTGATTGGCCTCTTGGCGGCCTCCATACAGGCCATCTTCCCGGGCCCTCTACACTATCGAGCGCTACAGCGCCTGCAAGCCTCCCATTTGAGAGACGGGTCTTCATACACGGACATGATCTCTCTGGACACAGAGGCAAAAACAGAACTCAGTTGGTGGCTCTCCCATATGGAAGCCTGGAATGGCCGAGCCATTTTCGGCACCGCACCAGACGTAATAATAGAATCCGATGCGAGCTTGCACGGTTGGGGTGCACGCTGTGGCAATGTCTCTACAGGTGGCAGATGGTCCGAAGTGGAATCAACGCTTCACATCAACTGCCTAGAACTCCTAGCCGGTTCTTTTGCAATCCGCAGTTTCTCAACGACTCAAGCCCGATGTGCCATCCTTTTGAAAATGGACAATATATCGGCAGTCCGTTATATAAATCACTTGGGCGGCACAAAATCCAAGGTTCTGGCGAATTTGGCACGAGACTTTTGACAGTTTTGCCTGGCACAGGGCATTTCGGTCACAGCGGAGTACATCCCGGGCCTCTGCAATACAACGGCGGATGGTACTCAAGGCACCTCAGGGATTCCAGCGACTGGCACTTGGATCCCAGGGTCTTCCAAGACATCCAATCCCTTTTCCCATCCAATCCCAATTTTGGTCCTCCAAAAGGAACTACGCGTTTCCTCCTTTTGCATTGATTCCCCGCTGCCTACTACATCTACGGCAACAGACGGGAACGACAGTGCTCGTGGCACCATTATGGCCGTCTCAACCATGGTTTCCTTCCCTGTTGGAGATTGCGATAGACATACCCCGCACTCTCCCACGCTTCGACTATCTTCTTCGAGACCCGGACGGGTCCCCTCACCCCCTGATTCAACAAGAGTTACTACATCTCACGGCATGGCTGGTTTCCGGAAGCCCTACTCAATCGAAGGAATTTCGGAATCAACTCTCCAACTTCTCGAGCGCGCATGGGCACCTGGCACGAGACAAGCTTATAAATCTGCCTGGAACAAATGGCACAATTGGAGCATGGAACGGAACTTGGATCCCATATCGGCTCCTCTGACTTCGATCCTGCAGTTCTTAACCTCATTATTTGAAAGCGGCAAAGCATACCGCACGGTGAACCTCTACAGATCGGCTATTTCTGCCGCACACCAAGGCATCAATGGCACACCGATAGGACGCCACCCACTGGTATGCCGACTCATACGCGGCATCAGATTCGCACGACCCCCGCTGCCACGCTATTCCGTGCTATGGGACGTCTCCATTATCCTCCTTTTCCTCGAATCTTGGCCGGATAACGCAACACTATCTCTGAAACAACTGTCCGCAAAACTGGTCATGCTCCTATGTCTCATATCTTGCAAAAGGGTCTCGGACGTTAGGGCTTTAGACATCACTGCACGTTCCTACACTCCAGAAGGGGTCACTTTCGATATATCACGGAGAACAAATAGCTCAACAAAGAGAGTGACATACCCAGCCTTTCCTGACAAACCTCTCTTATGCCCGGTTAAATGCCTACAAACCTACGAACTGCGCACCATGACGTTGCGGGACCCAACTAAACATGAACTCTTCATCTCTTTCCAAAGACCACACCAACCGGTGTCTACCCCGACCCTGGCTCGCTGGGTCAAATGGATCATGGCTACGGCAGGAATAGACACCTCCATATTTTCACCTCACTCCATATGAGGAGCAATGGCTTCCAAGGCCTCTTCGATGGGTTGTCGCCTGGAAGACATTTTGAAAGCAGCCGACTGGTCCTCAGAATCTACCTTCCGTGATTTTTACTTCAAACCAATACACCACTTCGCAGGAACGGTAGTTTCTCAGCTTTAAATCAGCATAATAGGAGCCTCTGTGTCTTAATAAAATTCAAGGATTTTACTATTTGTGGCGAAACCAACCTCGCCACTGGGCCCTGGAGAAGCCTGCTTGCTAGCCTCCTACCTGCTGACTATGGCCCCTGGGTTATTTGGGGCATATTGTACTTTATATTGCTGCTACTGGCCCTTTAAAATCAGCGATGGACATATTGGGACTTTTGGGACTACTGTCCCTTTAAGACTGTGGAGCATATTCCAGTATACTGCCTTTAATATTACATATGTATTTATGTGTTGAGTTTAACCTGGGATATGTATGCAGCATTCACCTGATTGTTCGGTAGAATCACTCCATTCATTATATTGAGTGAAACTACCGAACAACCAGACCACCCAGGAATAAGTGTGCCTCCAATTACAGTTTGCAACAATGTTGCAAACAGGTAATTGGCAATCAGTGCAGTGTGGTCTTTGTCCTCTGGGTGGCCGCCATTCGGGAAACAAACACGTGGCGGCGGCCATCTTAAACTACCGAACAGCGGTGTTTTGCCGTCGAGTGTCTGGAACTAAAATCGGACACTTGACTAGGCAAACACCGCTGAGACCTCCATACTTCCAGAAATTCGTATAGGAACTACCGAATGACCCGCCGTTCGGTAGAAAGAACCCCACAAACAAGGGAATTCATTCAAACCCTCTCCAGGCTCTATAACACAGGCAATTCGTCTGTTTTCATTCCCTTGTTTGTGACCGACCGCAGGGCCAAAATTCATGGAACTGTTTTCGGATACTTTACCCATGCGGTCGGTCAAATCTTTGGAACCCCATATCTCACGAACCGTTCATCCGAATGACTTGAATTTTGGATATGTTGTCCCCCTGAATAAGGGCTATCCAGCAATACTGGATTTAAAGGTGTACCCCCTGTTTTTGGGGTACTTCCAGAACTTGGCTGGAAAAGTGTACCGGATAATTGGGTTTAATGTTATCTGAGGGGAGGGGATGTGTGGGCTGAACCATGTATGTGATTGGTTATTTTATGCCTCCCCCTGGGTGTGGCCTGTATGTGGATTATTGTAATAAAAGCCAGGCTGGATGAGCCAGTCCAGAGTTCCTGTTTTACCCTCAAAGTGATGTGTCGTCTCATTATTGGGGGGAAGGATTTATTGCATGCTGTTCCAGTTGACTGCTAGGAGTACAAGCCTATTCGTATGGTTCCTATTCAATGGTCTACAGCATTCATATGCTTGGGAGAATTTAAAAGGTTTCTCGGATTCGGTGATTGTGGTGTCTGCCAGAGTGCTTGGAGTCCTCAGGAAGCACTAGGAGCATCCATTAACGGAGGTACTCAGTCGGGGTGCCAGGTGATCCGTTACATTGGTGGCAGCGGTGGGATGGCGTCCTAGTGCGAGGTAAAGCAGCTCGGAGACACAGTTCGTTTGGATTACAAAGGGAGGACAACGCTAGTACCCGTACAGCGTCCCTATCCACAAAAGAAGCAACTGCAGCAGAGCAAGCATGGCGCCTGGCTACACTCAGGAGCGGTTGGACAGAGAGATTGCCATACGGCTGGCTTTCTTTGGACCCAACCCCTCTGAGAAAATTGTGCAGTTCATAAGGGAATCAACGGCAGATTTCCTGCAGCGCCTAGCAGATTTAGACAAAAAGAGAGCTGAAGGGGTCGTCCTTCCTCCCCAGCGGCAGTCTACGGTTCAGGGAGAGGAACCTGTTATCCCCTCTCCCCAGCGGCTGAAGGTGTGTAAGGGAGAGGAGTTTGTTACCCCCTCTCCCCACCGACAACCTAACCCACCAAGGGGAGACAGTAAACCCCTTACCAGCGCAGATGGGACCGTGGTCTCTGCGCCCTGCCTACAGGGAGTACAGAGGATCAGCCCTGCTCCCCAGCTGCTGAAAGTGTGTAAGGGAGAGGAGTTTGTTACCCCCTCTCCCCAGCGGCAGCTTAGCGCACCAAGGGGAGACAGTAAGCCCCACACCAGCGCAGATGGGACCGTGGTCTCTGCGCCCAAGTTACAGGGAGCTGAAGGGGCCGTCCTCCCTCCCCAGCGGCAGTGTGATTTGTTGGGAATTGGGAGCCCAGTCTCCATTCCCCAGCGGCAGTGTGAATTGCAGGGAATTGGGAGCCCAGTCTCCATTCCCCAGCGGCAGGCTGAGTTACAGGGGGCAGAGGTAGTCGGTCCTACCCCCCAGCAGCAGAGTGATATGCCGGGAAGGCAGTGTGAAGTGCAGGGAGAGGAGAGCAGCGTCCTCCCTCCCCAGCGGAAGGCTGAGTTACAGGGGGCAGAGGTAGTTGGTCCTACCCCCCAGCAGCAGCGTGATTTTTTGGGAATAGAGAGCCCAGTCTCTATTCCCCAGCAGCAGGACACTGAATTGGGAGGAGAGACAGTCGGTCTCCCTCCACAAAGACTGAAAGTAGGCATGGGAGAGGAGATTGTTACCTCCTCTCCCCAGCGGCAGATCATCAATGGGCAGAGTGTTCTAATGGGAGAGGAGATTGTTACCACCTCTCCCCAGCGGCGGATCATCAATGGGCAGAGTGTTCTAATGGGAGAGGAGCTGGTTACCACCTCTCCCCAGCGGCAGCTTAATGTATCCAAAGGGGAGACAGTCGGTCTCCCCCTCTGGCAGCAGAGCGGTGCATCTAAAGGGGAGACAGTCGGTCTCCAGCAGCAGAGCTGTGCATCTAAAGGGGAGACAGTCGGTCTCCAGCAAGGCTCCAACCAGACTACTCCTGGGGTAGTGCTGGCACCAGGGCAGAGTACCGCTGGGCTCTGCCCACTCAGCAACCCACCAAAACAGCCTACCAGTCCCCCACACAGCCATGGTGAGGCACCTGGACCTGGACAAGTTTTTCTCTTACTCAGGTGTAGTAACCATTTATTGTGGGTGGGCTGTACTGCTGTTTCTGTTTTGTGGGTGGGCTGCTGGACTAACAAGGGCACTGACCGGCAAGAGGTCAGGTACCCTGTTAGTCTGTTTGGAAAAGGGGAGAAATGTGGCGAAACCAACCTCGCCACTGGGCCCTGGAGAAGCCTGTTTGCTAGCCTCCTACCTGCTCACTATGGCCCCTGGGTTATTTGGGGCATATTGTACTTTATATTGCTGCTACTGGCCCTTTAAAATCAGCGATGGACATATTGGGACTTTTGGGACTACTGTCCCTTTAAGACTGTGGAGCATATTCCAGTATACTGCCTTTAATATTACATATGTATTTATGTGTTGAGTTTAACCTGGGATATGTATGCAGCATTCACCTGATTGTTCGGTAGAATCACTCCATTCATTATATTGAGTGAAACTACCGAACAACCAGACCACCCAGGAATAAGTGTGCCTCCAATTACCGGTTGCAACAATGTTGCAAATGGGTAATTGGCAATCAGTGTAATGTATTCTTTGTCCTCTGGGTGGCCGCCATTCGGGAAACAAACACGTGGCGGCGGCCATCTTAAACTACCGAACAGCGGTGTTTTGCCGTCGAGTGTCTGGAACTAAAATCGGACACTTGACTAGGCAAACACCGCTGAGACCTCCATACTTCCAGAAATTCGTATAGGAACTACCGAATGACCCGCCGTTCGGTAGAAAGAACCCCACAAACAAGGGAATTCATTCAAACCCTCTCCAGGCTCTATAACACAGGCAATTCGTCTGTTTTCATTCCCTTGTTTGTGACCGACCGCAGGGCCAAAATGCATGGAACTGTTTTCGGATACTTTACCCATGCGGTCGGTCAAATCTTTGGAACCCCATATCTCCCGAACTGTTCATCCGAATGACTTGAATTTTGGATATGTTTCCCCCCTGAATAAGGGCTATACAGCAATACTGGATTTAAAGGTGTACCCCCTGTTTTTGGGGTACATCCAGAACTTGGCTGGAAAAGTGTACCGGATAATTGGGTTTAATGTTATCTGAGGGGAGGGGATGTGTGGGCTGAACCATGTATGTGATTGGTTATTTTATGCCTTCCCCTGGGTGTGGCCTGTATGTGGATTATTGTAATAAAAGCCAGGCTGGATGAGCCAGTCCAGAGTTCCTGTTTTACCCTCAAAGTGATGTGTCGTCTCATTATTGGGGGGAAGGATTTATTGCATGCTGTTCCAGTTGACTGCTAGGAGTACAAGCCTATTCGTATGGTTCCTATTCAATGGTCTACAGCATTCATATGCTTGGGAGAATTTAAAAGGTTTCTCGGATTCGGTGATTGTGGTGTCTGCCAGAGTGCTTGGAGTCCTCAGGAAGCACTAGGAGCATCCATTAATGGAGGTACTCAGTCGGGGTGCCAGGTGATCCGTTACACTATTACCATGACGTAAAGTCATGATTTTATTAATGACACGGAGGCGAGTATTATCCCTCCCTCCCACCCGGCGACGGAAGTTGGGTCAGTTGACCTACGGTAAGTCATTTTAACAGATTATTAAATTACAGTTATACTTGGAACCAGGTAAGTCTTAGCTATGATAATCATTTGCCTATACGGTCACCAAAAATGTATAAGTTAAACAACAATATTCCCTTTGACAAAACACTGACCAAACACTATCTCGAATACCTATGAATATGCGTACACCCAGTTTTCTGCTAAGGTATTACCATATTTTTCCTCTCTTACAGCCGAATCTAAAGAAAGTGTATTTACACAACCTGAAAAGAATCAGGTAAAGAATACACAAGGGCGGGTTACAGGGGTACAAACAGGGCGTAACCCTAAATACTACACAGAATACAAAATAAAGGAAATAAGGGAGAAACTCTCCTAGACAGAAAGTAAATCCCTACATAACCAATACCCCAGTGGAGCAATATATATGAATCACATTAAAAATGTATCTCTGACACGGTGCAAACCACAGGAAAAATAATAAACAAGTTTAATAGGTAATTAGTAAAGGTAGCACCACTTGCCTAGGTACATTGGACTAATCAAGCAGTCAATATGGACAAAAAACAGTTAAAGATATAGACTCCAGCCTCATATGGCGTATACTAGATAAATTGATACAGAGGGTCTTGATAAGTAGTAATAGTGGCCAAAGTATGATAAAAAACAACCAACTGTATCAACAAATATCTATAGAGAACGGGCCGGTGTGTATATCAAGCTTTCCAAATAGGTGGAAAGAAACGTATAAAAACCTGAAGTTCCCCTGGTGAAGCGTGATCCTCAGGTACAGACCAGGATCATACACCTAGGTATAGAATATACCAGTTCAAACTATCCCTAAAAAATGTCTCAAGCTGTAAGAAATCGAAAGGACAGGAAGAGGTAAGTATATTGGAAACAAAAGGATGAAATGAAGATAGATAATCATTAGTAAAAGCAAACTGCAAGGTAAGTAGCAGGAATTCTGCCGGCAAAATAAAGTGTAAATGGAATCCCTGGTATTGTATGACAAATAGTGGTAACTAAGTTACCAGAAGCAGAATGCAAAGTTGGTGAAACGATAGTTATTAAATACCCATAGCCCAACGCGCGTTTCGGCGATAAATTACGCCTTTCTCAAGGGCACATAACGATAAGGGTAGTCCAGTACAGCCCCCTCTAAACCCCCTTACCTAATTAAGTAGGTTCCCCGCCATACCGCTCACGCGCCCATTGGCTGGGACGAACGTGCAGCCGCCAATAAGGTATATCAGGAGGACGTACCAAAACACGGCATTCAGCCGAAACCCGGAAATGGTCGCGCATGCGCGTACATCACGCCGCGCATGCGCAGACCCCTCAAGATTGTAACAGTCTGGTTATAGCATCAGACTGTTTGTGCGGGCGCCCCCTGGTGGGAAAACTACACTTAGAAGTACAAATAGAGTCAGAATTTTATAGAGTATATAAAGAAAATGATAATAAACTAAATAGTTATCTGACAATATAGAGTAGTCAAAAATAATAAATAAAGGAGAAGGCTATAGGGGCTATAAACTATAGGGGGGCGTGGCCTGGACGAGCATGGTGCAGGACGTGTAGTTGTCGAGCTCCGCACCCCTGGCCGAAATATAAGCTAGAAAACAGCAGCAAAACGGCTGAAAATGGTCCGGACTAAGAAGCATCTAGCCCCAGAGTCAGCGGGAGTCAGCTCCCCTCGCCGGTACACGGGACCGATGGATGACTTTGTAGCCACACCGTCGGATCTCCGAAGACCGCAGCATGCGACCAAGATGGCGCCCGCCTCTCCAGACTCAGAGAGTGCGGGAGAATACCATGAAGGAGACACACAGGCAAGTGACTTAGCCTGTATCCGAGCTGAACTTACCCGAATTTCCACCAACATGCTGTCTAAAGCAGATAAGGGCTCCCTGGTACAAGAACTCCGTACGGCGCTGCGTGAGGAGCTAACAGGCCTCCGCACAGACCTGACAACACTGGAACAGAGAGTCGACGAAATGGAGTCGACAGCTCACGGTTGCGAGGCACAGCACAGAGCGACAGAGGTGGCTGTTACCAGGCAGGGGAACATGCTCCTCGCGATGCGCAGGCAAATGGAGGACCTGGAGAACAGGAGTAGGCGCAACAACATAAGAATCCGCGGCCTACCGGAATCAAGCGCTGAACCGCTTCACACCACGCTCATCGACCTATTCAGGCAGGTCCTGGGCGCTCAAGCCCCTGACACTTTACAACTTGAGCGGGCACATAGAGCCCTGGGACCGATGAGGCAAGATGGCAGCCCTCGAGACGTGATCTGCTGCATATCCACAGGCGGACTGCGAGATCAAATTATGGCAGCCGCCAGAGAGCTCCCCAACATCAAGTACCGCGAGGCGGATATCTCCCTCTTCCAGGACCTATCCAGCCTAACGCTAGACGCCAGGAGAGCCCTACGCCCGGTGACGGGTGCCCTGCGAGACAAGAGGATACAGTATCGCTGGGGCTTCCCGTTCAGCCTACAGGCGAGACACGGCAACACATGGCTGACGGCCCGCTGGCCGGAGGACATACCGAGATTCCAGAGAACTCTTGGCCTACCGCAAACCAGAATCCGAAACTGGATCCTTGAAGAAGCAATTGCCACCAGGAGAGACCCGCTGGTTCCTATGCGACCACCCGAAGAGGCACCTACTCACGGAGATCAGCTACGCCGGAGAGGAGGCCCGGAGGGGCCGGAGGAGTAGACTATCCAACACCTGATCAGGTCAGTGGGGGACCGGGGAGCTCCACATGCACTCTCGGGGACTGGGGAGCCCACTCATACATGGGTCTCTAAGGGGACTCTGGGGTATGAATCAGGACAATTTGGGGGGGGGATGGAGGCCCACAACACCATTATTTACGTGACATGGCCTGCCAAGGGGATGGAAATGATTGCCGAAAATCTGTAGCCGCACTTAGAGGGAACCCTACCCATGGACCGCAGTAGAAGGGAACAATGGGGCATGTTTAAACCTAACTAATCCTTGGGGTCACGCTCGAGCACTTGGGAGGGGGGCACATGGCGGGACACCCACCCTGAGGGACAGAGGCACAGTAAAATGACTCATTGTAAGGCCCCTTTCACACTCTGAAACAATGTGAGGAGTCACGAGAACGGGCCGCACAGACTTATCTACGGCCTACGACCTGATGCGGGGAAACATCTCATGAGCCCCTAATACCATGGACATTCTCGCTTACTTTGCCGCCCGAATTGAACCTGAGAAACTCGCAACTTCACCTATGGGGATGGAGGAGGGGAGGGTGCGGAAGAGGGGGATGCGGGAACTACATGTATGCACGAAGTCTGTATTTTTTTTTTTTTTTTTTTTTTTTTTTTTTTTGGGGATGGTGTTAATGTTAGATTGTTTTCCCATGCCATAACTACACCCGTAACATTCCCACAAGGCAAAAGCGCTGGCACATGGTGGCCCCCCTCCTCATCCCAGAGGGTGTGCAATAATAAGGCATGGTAATACAGTCGTAGGATGTTGAGTAGGCTATAGAGGGGGTGAGGGGAGAGAGGCTAAGCGGAACCCTAGAACACCGTCCCATACAGTTGCCTTACGGCGTTCCCCCATGACCTCTGCCCCATCGGTCCTACTGTGGACCGGCCGGACTACCAGGAGAGCACAGGTCAACTCCCACCAGAGAGACTGGGATAGTTACGGACGAACAGATCCTCCTGGAACCTAGCAAGAGACCCCATGAGACCCCCCTACCACCCGCCCACGCCCCAACTAGTAGCCACACCCCCTGAGACCTGAGACTTGGAACCTGACTCCGGAACCCCCCTCACACACTGACAGAAAAATAGCTGACGGTAAACAAACAGATAACGTGACACACGCCGGTAACCTTATGCCTCCTGCGACACCTGAAAACCCGGCCAAGGGGGAGAGAGGACACGGCTCGCAAACAAAACAAGTCTACCTACTGACACATACCCGTAGAAGGGAATTCACACTCCCAGATATAGGTGCCCCACCTTTACTAAACCACTACAGAAACACCGGAGGGGGGAGGAAAAAAAAAAAAAAAAAAATCCCTTCCGACACAAACGATAGGCGAAGGCTGAATCCTGCGCTAGTGCTTTACAGGCTCTATACCCCCTAGACGGGTACCCTCTGAACACTGGTGAAGAGGTGTGGGACGACCACTCTCGGTTGAACCTTACGACACCGCCACCACAGGTACCAAGTCACTGCGGGCTCGCGCCTGGGCCTGATCCCATCAGCCCTCTCTACCCTTCCCACCTCTCCCCTCCCCTACCCACCTCTCAGTCACACGATCCATGGGGACGGGGTTCGCGCCGGCGCCCCTCCGTGTCTGGTCTAACAATGTACGGGGATTGAATGTGCCCGAGCGCAGATCCCAGCTGTTGCACACCCTGTGGACTGACAGAGTGTCAATTGCTCTTCTACAGGAGACCCACTTCCGTGGCGACGCTAGCCCGCAATTGAAAGACGCCAGATATCCACTAGGGTTCTACGCAAATCATCAAACGGCCAAGAAGGCTGGAGTGGCGATCCTATTCGCAAACACAATACCATTTGTATGCGCGGCTACTCTGGTGGACACTATGGGTCGCTACCTGTTTGTAAAAGGCACCATAGCCGGATGCTCTTACACTTTTGCCAGCATTTACGCACCTAACACCCGGCAATCCAGGTTCATCAGAAAGACGCTGCGTAAGCTAGAGGTGTTCCGAGAGGGATTCCTTGTTGCCTCGGGAGACCTAAATGTTGCCCTGGAACCGAGAATCGACACCTCAAGGGGGATCAGCTCCTTCCCATCTCAGGGTCTGCGTGTCGTGCGGGAGGCGCTTCGGGGCTCCGGTCTCATGGATGGCTGGAGGGTGCTCCACCCCGAAGAGAAGGACTACACTCACTACTCCACGCTACACAAGTCATATAGTAGACTAGACTACATACTCGTCGCCCAAGAATTTCTACCGATGCTACTCTCAGCGGAGATACGTCCACTGGGATGGTCAGATCACTCCCCAGTATCAATAACACTCAGGTCCCCCCTGTATCGCCCAAAAGATCGGCAATGGCGGATGAACGAATCGATACTCAACGACATACCAATAGTAACGGAACTTCGATCGACGCTAACCACTTTTTTCGAAGAAAACGAATCCCCGGAGACGCCGGCCATGACGGTATGGGAGACACATAAATGCGTCATCAGAGGGCACCTGATTAAGATCTGTACCCATCGTCAGAAGGTGCAACGACAACGTATAACCGAACTGACCGCGCAGATCTCGACGCTTGAAAGCGCCCACAAGTCCACCCAATCAGACGATGACTACAAAGCCCTACTAGAAGCCAGACGGGCCTTGAGAGATATCCTACATCGCAAACTGCAGTACACTATACGTAAATCACACAGGTTTTTTTACGAATACTCGGGGAAATGTGGTCGCCTCCTGGCACGAGCGCTCCAAAGACAACGCCGCTTGTGTCACATCACTACAATTAGGAACAAAGCACAAATAGCCACACAACTCCCTGATAGGATAGCAGACGCATTTCACGAATTCTACAATGGTCTATACAATCTCCCCCCAGACGGCACCACGGAAGACGGCCCCAACAGGGACACTCGCATTGGGAACTACCTGCAACAACACATCTCGAGGACCCTGAACAGGGAGGTAGCAGAAGAGCTGGAAGCCCCGATAACTCTAGAAGAACTACAGGCAGCACTGAAGAAATCTAAGCTAAATAAAGCCCCGGGCCCGGATGGGTTACCGGCCCGATACATCAAAGAATTTGGAGACGTACTACTACCTAAACTACTCATAGGACTCAACTCCTTACTAGATGGGGGGATGCTTCCAAGAGATACCTTATCCGCAACGATAGCAGTCATCCCTAAAGAAGGCAAGGATCCCACCAACTGTGCGAGCTACCGACCAATTTCTCTCCTGAATGCGGATCTAAAACTTTTCACGAAAGTCCTGGCGACACGACTGGGAAGAGTGCTGCCGGACTTAGTCCATCCCGACCAGGTTGGGTTTATCCCGGGCCGAGAAGCGAGGGACAATACCATACGGGCCCTAAACGTCATCCATGCCGCCAAACGTTCTACGCAGAAGGTCCTTCTCCTCTCTACCGATGCGGAAAAAGCCTTTGATCGGGTTGACTGGCGATTCATGATGGCAACACTCAGAGCCATGGGCTTCGGACCACATCTAATGGCATGGATCTCCTCCCTGTACACGATCCCGTCGGCAAGGATACGGATCAACGGAGCCCTCACCAAACCGGTACAAATCCGCAACGGGACGAGACAGGGATGCCCGCTGTCCCCCCTTCTGTTTGCCCTCTCTCTGGAGCCTCTCCTGGAGGCGGTCAGACGGGACGGGGGTATAGGGGGCTATACCCTACAGGGGCAAACACATAAGGTAGCAGCGTATGCGGACGACATGCTGTTCTTTGTTAGCGAGCCGATAGTCTCCCTCCCGAACCTTCTAAGGGCCTTCGCTGAATACGGAGAAGTATCCAACCTGAAACTAAACAAGGATAAATCGGAGGCGCTACCCGTCTCGACAGGAGAGGAGATGACCGCCCGCCTCATGACCCAATTCGCTTTCACGTGGTGCCCTGTTAGACTCAAATACCTGGGAATATGGTTAACGGCAGATCTGACACAACTCTACACACACAATTTCGCACCGATGCTACACAAGCTGGGATCAGACCTGACACGTTGGGCAGGATTATGCATCTCGTGGTTCGGCAGAATGAATGCTATTAAAATGAACCTCCTACCCCGACATGGCTATCACCAAATTCATATGGCAATCCAAGGCGCCCAGGTTGAAAAAGCTACACCTCCGCCTACCCAAGGCACAGGGGGGAGTGGGTCTTCCTTCGGTAGTGGATTACTACAGAGCGACACACCTTCATAGAATTGTAGACTGGCACGTTCCCAAAACTGGCAAACTATGGATTCACATGGAACGGAGTCTAATGGATGGGTCGATTCCAGCCGTGGTATGGCTCGGAGGCCCGTTAACGAGAGCACGCTCTCGCAACCACCCGCTTATCGGAGCGACCCTCAGATCCTGGCATACAGTGAGGACCACCCTAATGCTGACCACCACCCCGGGACCTCTGACGCCGATCACGCACAACCCAGACCTGGCAGGAAAACTTACACCGAGGGATCTCAAGGCCTTGGGAGACACGGATTGGACATACATACATCAATGGTGCTCAGGAAACTCGCTGAAGCAACTACAGGACCTGATACCAGAACAGACACCTTCGGCTCTAGACAGATTTCGATATTTCCAAATTAAAACCTACTATCAATCCCACTACGGGAAGCATCTATTCCACAGACCCCTGACCGTATTTGAACAACTTTGCGCAACACGCAAACATCTGAGCAGAGGTATCTCGCACCTATATAACCTGTTACTATCTTCAGTGCAGCCTACTCCCCTTAAACACATTGCACGATGGGAAGACGCAACGGGAGTCACACTTACTAACACCCAATGGCAAAAAATCCATATCTTGGCACATCAAAGTACAATGTGCACCAAACAACAGGAACTCAACTTTAAGATACTGACCAATTGGTACAGGACACCGGAGAGAATTCACAGGATGATACCAGACGTCCCGGCGATCTGCTGGCGCTGCAACGAAGAGGTTGGCACGGACCTGCACATTTGGTGGACCTGTAGAGAAATAGCCCCATACTGGCGGCAGATATGTTCACAGATCCAGCACATCACGGGCACGGACACCCCGCTTTGCCCACTACGAATACTTCTCCATCACACCTCACTATCCCTATCGAAATACAAAAAGTCGCTAACTAAACATTTACTGAACGCAGCCAAGCTGCTAATCCCGAGGAAGTGGAAAACCACGCAGACGCCCGGCCTTCAGGAATGGATGACACAGGTTGAAGAAATCCATGGCATGGAGCAGCTGACAGCCTCCTTACGCGGCACAACTGAGCGATACATACAGACCTGGACGCCCTGGCTGATGTTCATCTCCGGAAGACCGCCATAAACAGATCCACCCGTAGCACACCGAATAATGGGACATATGGAGGTAAGAGACACCTGGAAACCGGGGACGCCTCTCGGGTACATGCGCATGCCCGGCCGGACGCGGAGGGGGGGGCGGGGGGTGACGCTGTACCCCCTAAAACACGAACGACGGACTGATCACCTCAACCTCCACCTCCCCTACCCCTCTTTCCCTCCCTCTACTTCTCCAGTCCCCGTAAGCTTTGTTCATACAGGCCCGGTGCGGACTGCACTCACATAGCTTGATGTAATAACAAATCCTCTCAAAACAATAAAAATAAAAACTAAACCTGAACAGTCAAAATAGCGCACGATTCAGACTTACAAGCCCCTCATTAGCACAGAAATGGTAGATTAAAGTATATGCGCAAGCAGGCTATTGCAAGGAGGCATGAAGAGACCGATGACCCCAGAGACTGCTGACAACCATTCACCCTTCATGGC